>NW_026894845.1:0-69188 GCF_032452875.1 Bos javanicus
ATCACGTGGCTGATCATGCACTGATCACGTGGCTGATCATCACTGATCACTGAATCATGCTGATCACGTGGCTGATCATGCACTGATCACGTGGCTGATCGCACTGATCATGGCTGATCATACACTGATCCACGGCACTGGTCATGCTGATCACGTGGCTGATCATGCACTGATCACGTGACTGATCATGCACTGATCACGTCTGATCATGCACTGATCACGTGACTGATCATGCACTGATCTGGTCTGATCATGCACTGATCACGTGGCTATCATGCACTGCTCACGTGGCTGATCATGCCATGATCACAGCTACCATGTACTGGTGCATGACTGATCATGCACTGATCACGTGACTGATCATGCAGTGATCACGTGGCTATCGCAACTACTCACGTGGCTGATCATGCAATGATCATGTAGCTACCATGTACAGGTCACGTGAATGATCATACACCCATCAGGTGACTGATCATGCACTGATCACGTGGCTATCATGCACTGATCACGAGACTGATCATGCACTGATCACGTCTATATCATGCACTGATCACATGACTGCCATGCACTGATCACGTGGATGATCATACACTAATCATGTGACAGATCATGCACTGATCACGTGGCTGATCATGCACTGATCACGTGACTGAGCATGGACTGATCACATGACTATCATGTAGTGATCACGTGACTTAATGGCTGATCATGTGACTGATCATGCACTGATCATGTTTGCTATCATACACTGATCATGTGCCTCTGGAGCAATAAACAAGAGCTGAGTAGGCACGAATCAAACAGTCAGCAGGCAATAATCATGGAACTCAGTGTGAGGAATCATGCTGCTCAGCTGGCAATAATCAAGCAGCTGAGCGGGCAGGAATTACGCAGCACAGCTGGCAATTGTCAAGCAGATGACAGGCAGGAATCTGCAGCTCAGCTGGCAATTGTCAAGCAGATGAGCAGACAGTAATCAAGCTCACAGGCCCTGATCACGTGACTGAGCATGCACTGTTCGCGTGGCTGATCATGCACTGATCACGTGATCATCATGCACTGATCGCTGGATATCATGCACTGATCACGTGGCTGATCATACACTGTTACGTGTCTGACCATGCACTGATCACGTGGCTGATCATACACTGCTCACGTAACTGATCATGCACTGATCACGTGGCTATCATGCACTGATCACGTGGCTGATCATGCACTGTTCACGTGGCTGATCACACACCTGTACGTGACATATCATGCACTGATCACGTGGCACTCATGCACTGATCACGTGGCTGATCATACTCTGCTCACGTAACTCATGCACTGATCACGTGGCTATCATGCTCACGTGGCTCGTCATGGAATGATCACGTGGCAACCATATACTGGTAGCATGACTGATCATGCAATGATCCGTAATGATCATGCACTGTTCACGTGACTGATCATGTACTGATCACGTGACTGATCATGCACTGACCACGTGGCTATGCTCTGATCACGTGGCTGATCATGCACGATCACGTAGCAACCATGTACTGATCACGTGACTGATCATGCACTGATCACGTAATTGATCCTGCACTGATCATGGCTCATCATGCACTGATCACGTGGCTGATCTACACATGTCTCCGTGGCTGATGCACTGATCCGTGGCAATCTCATGCACTGATCACGTGGCTGATCATGCACTGATCACGTGGATATCATGCACTGATCACGTGATCATACACACGTATCACATGACTGACCATCATGCACTGATCACGTGGCTATCATGCACTGATCACGTGGCTGATCATGCAGTGATCACGTGGCTACCATGTACTGATCACGTGACTGATCATGCACTGATCACGTAATTGATCATGCACTGATCATGTGGCTGATCATGCACTGATCACGTGGCTGATCATGCACTGATCACAAAGCTGATCATGCACTGATCACGTGACTGATCATGCACTGATCACGTGGCTATCATGCACTGATCACTTGGCTGGACATACACTGATCACGTGCCTGTCATGCACTGATCACGTGGCTGATCATGCACTGATCACGTGGCTGATCATGCACTGATCTCGTGACTGATCATGCACTGATCACGTGGCTATCATGCACTGCTCACGTGGCTGATCATCATGCATCACGCAGCTACCATGTACTGGTCGCATGACTGATCATGCACTGATCACGTGACTGATCATGCAGTGATCACGTGGCTATCATGAACTACTCGTGGCTGATCATGCAGATCATGTAGCTACCATGTACAGGTCACGTGAATGATCATACACCCATCAGGTGACTGATCATGCACTGATCACGTGGCTATCATGCACTGATCACGAGACTGATCATGCACTGTTCAAGTCTATATCATGCACTGATCACATGACTGCCCGTGCACTGATCACGTGGATGATCATGCACTAATCTTGTGACAGATCATGCACTGATCGCGTGGCTGATCATGCACTGATACCGTGACTGAGCATGGACTGATCACATGACTATCATGTAGTGATCACGTGACTTAATGGCGCTGATCATGTGACTGATCATGCGCTGATCATGTTTGCTATCATACACTGATCATGTGCCTCTGGAGGCAATAAACAAAGAGCTGAGTAGGCGCGAATCAAACAGTCAGCAGGCAATAATCATGGAACTCAGGTGTGAGGAATCATGCTGCTCAGCTGGCTATAATCAAGCAGCTGAGCAGGCAGGAATTGCAGCACAGCTGGCAATTGTCAAGCAGATGACAGGCAGGAATCGTGCAGCTCAGCTGGCAATTGTCAAGCAGATGAGCAGACAGTAATCACGCAGCTCAGCAGGCCCTGATCGCGTGACTGAGCATGCACTGTTCCGTGGCTGATCATACACTGATCGCGTGATGATCATGCACTGATCGCTTGGATATCATGCACTGATCACGTGGCTGATCATACACTGTTCACGTGTCTGGCCATGCACTGATCACGTGGCTGATCATACACTGCTCACGTAACTGATCATGCACTGATCACGTGGCTATCATGCACTGATCACGTGGCTGAACATGCACTGTTCACGTGGCTGATCACACACTGTCACGTGACATATCATGCACTGATCACGTGGCACTCATGCACTGATCACGTGGCTGATCATACTCTGCTCACGTAACTCATGCACATCATCACGTGGCTATCATGCACTGCTCACGTGGCTCGTCATGGAATGATCAGTAGCTACATATACTGGTCACGTGACTGATCATGCAAGATCACGTAAATGATCATGCACTGTTCACGTGACTGATCATGCACTGATCACGTGACTGATCATGCACTGATCACGTGGCTATCATGCACTGCTCACGTGGCTGATCATGCAGCGATCGCGTGCAAGCATGTAGTCACGTGGCTGATCATGCACTGATCACGTAAGTGATCCTGCACTGATCACGTGGCTCATCATGCACTGATCACGTGGCTGATCACGCACGTATCACGTGACTGATCATGCACTGATCACGTGGCTCTCATGCACTGATCACGTGGCTGTCATGCACTGATCACGTGGATATCATGCACTGATCACGTGGCTGATCACACTATCACATGACTGATCATGCACTGATCACGTGGCTATCATGCACTGATCACGTGGCTATGCTGATCGTGGCTATCATGCACTGATCACGTACTACCATGTACTGGTCACAGCTGTCATGCACCCTGATCACGTGACTGATCATGCACTGATCGCGTGGCTGATCATGCACTGATCGTGGCTGATCATGCTGATCACGTGGCTGATCATCGATCACGTAGCTGATCATGCACTGATCACGTGACTATCATGCACTGATCACGTGGTCATCATGCACTGATCACGTGCCTGGTCATGCACTGATCACGTGCCTGATCATGCACTGATCGCGTGCCTGATCATGCACTGATCACGTGGCTGATCATGCACTGATCACGTGACTGATCATGCACTGATCGTGGCTGATCATGCACTGATCGCGTGGCTATCATGCACTGATCACGTGGCTGATCATGCTGATCAGTGCATCCTGGTCACATGGCTGATCATGCACTGATCACGTGACTGATCATGCAGTGATCACGTGGCTATCATGAACTACTCGCGTGGCTGATCATGCAATGATCATGTAGCTACCATGTGCAGGTCACGTGAATGATCATACACCCATCAGGTGACTGATCATGCACTGATCACGTGGCTATCATGCACTGATCACGGACTGATCATGCACTGATCACGTCTATCATGCACTGATCACATGACTGCCCATGCACTGATCACGTGATGATCATACACTAATCATGTGACAGATCATGCACTGATCACGTGGCTGATCATGCACTGATACACGTGACTGAGCATGGACTGATCACATGACTATCATGTAGTGATCACGTGACTTAATGGCGCTGATCATGTGACTGATCATGCGCTGATCATGTTTGCTATCATACACTGATCATGTGCCTCTGGAGGCAATAAACAAAGAGCTGAGTAGGCACGAATCAAACAGTCAGCAGGCAATAATCATGGAACTCAGTGTGAGGAATCATGCTGCTCAGCTGGCAATAATCAAGCAGCTGAGCAGGCAGAATTCGCAGCACAGCTGGCAATTGTCAAGCAGATGACAGGCGGGAATCGTGCAGCTCAGCTGGCAATTGTCAAGCAGATGAGCAGACAGTAATCACGCAGCTCAGCAGGCCCTGATCACGTGACTGAGCATGCACTGTTCGTGGCTGATCATACACTGATCGCGTGATGATCATGCACTGATCGCTTGGATATCATGCACTGATCACGTGGCTGATCATACACTGTTCACGTGTCTGACCATGCACTGATCACGTGGCTGATACTGCTCACTTGTAGCTGATCATGCACTGATCACGTGGCTATCATGCACTGATCACGTGGCTGAACATGCACTGTTCACGTGGCTGATCACACTGTCACGTGACATATCATGCACTGATCACGTGGCACTCATGCACTGATCACGTGGCTGATCATACTCTGCTCATAACTACATGCATCACGTGGCTATCATGCACTGCTCACGTGGCTGTCATGGAATGATCACAGCAACCATCGCATACTGGCGTGGCTGATCATGCACAGATCACATAAATGATCATGCACTGTTCACGTGACTGATCATGTACTGATCACGTGACTGATCATGCACTGATCACGTGGCTATCATGCTCTGCTCACGTGGCTGATCATGCGATCACGTAGCAACCATGTACTGGTCACGTGACTGATCATGCACTGATCACGTAAGTGATCCTGCACTGATCACGTGGCTCATCATGCACTGATCACGTGGCTGATCATGCACACGATCACGTGACTGATCATGCACTGATCACGTGGCTATCATGCACTGATCACGTGGCTGATCATGCACTGATCACGTGGCTATCATGCACTGATCACGTGGCTGATCATGCACTATCACGTGACTGATCATGCACTGATCGCGTGGCTATCATGCACTGATCACGTGGCTATCATGCACTGATCACGTGGCTGATCACATGATCACGTAGCTACATATACTGGTCACGTGACTGATCATGCACTGATCGCGATTGATGTGCATGATGCTGGCTGATCATGCACTGATCACGTGACTGATCATGCACTGATCACGTGAACTGATCATGCACTGATCATGTGACTGATCATGCACTGATCATGTGGCTATCATGCACTGATCGTGGCTGACATGCATGATCACGTGACTGATCATGCACTGATCACGTGGCTGATCATGCACTGATCGTGGCTGATCATGCACTGATCACGTCTACTGGTCATGCACTGATCACGTGGCTGATCATGCACTGATCACGTGACTGATCATGCACTGATCACGTGGCTGATCATGCTGATCACGTGGCTGCATCGCACTGATCACGTGACTGCTGATCATGCACTGATCACGTGGCTGATCATGCACTGATCACGTGACTGATCATGCACTGATCACGTGGCTATCATGCACTGATCACGTGACTGATCATGCACGATCACGTGACTGATCATGCACTGATCGCGTGGCTATCATGCACTGATCACGTGGCTGGACATGCACTGATCACGGCTGGTCATGCACTGCGTGGCTATCATGCACTGATCACGTGACTGATCATGCACTGATCACGTGGATCATGCACTGTCGCGTGGCTGATCATGCACTGCTCACGTGGCTGATCATGCCATGATCGCGCAGCTACCATGTACTGGTCGCATGACTGATCATGCACTGATCACGTGACTGATCATGCAGTGATCACGTGGCTGATCATAGACTGCTCACGTAGCTGATCATGCAATGATCATGTAGCTACCATGTACAGGTCACGTGAATGATCATGCACCCATCAGGTGACTGATCATGCACTGATCACGTGGCTATCATGCACTGATCCCGAGACTGATCATGCACTGTTCACGTCTCTATCATGCACTGATCACATGACTGCGTGCACTGATCACGTGGATGATCATACACTAATCTGTGACAGATCATGCACTGATCACGTGGCTGATCATGCACTGATACCGTGACTGAGCATGGACTGATCACATGACTATCATGTAGTGATCACGTGACTTAATGGCTGATCATGTGACTGATCATGCGCTGATCATGATTGCTATCATACACTGATCATGTGCCTCTGGAGGCAATAAACAAAGAGCTGAGTAGGCACGATCAAACAGTCAGCAGGCAATAATCATGGAACTCAGGTGTGAGGAATCATGCTGCTCAGCTGGCAATAATCAAGCAGCTGAGCAGGCAGGAATTCGCAGCACAGCTGGCAATTGTCAAGCAGATGACAGGCAGGAATCGTGCAGCTCAGCTGGCAATTATCAAGCAGATGAGCAGACAGTAATCACGCGGCTCAGCAGGCCCAGATCACGTGACTGAGCATGCACTGTTCACGTGGCTGATCATATGATCGCGTGATGATCATGTACTGATCATGGATATCATGCACTGATCACGTGGCTGATCATACACTGTTCACGTGCTGACCATGCACTGATCACGTGGCTGATCATGCACTGCTCGCGTGGCTGATCATGCACTGATCACGTGGCTATCATGCACTGATCACGTGGCCATGCACTGTTCACGTGGCTGATCACACACCTGTCGCGTGACATATCATGCACTGATCACGTGGCACTCATGCACTGATCACGTGGCTGATCATACTCTGCTCACGCTCATGCACACATCACGTGGCTATCATGCACTGCTCACTGGCTCGTCGTCATGGAATGATCACGTAGCAACCATATACTGATCACGTGACTGATCATGCACAGATCACGTAAATGATCATGCACTGTTCACGTGACTGATCATGTACTGATCACGTGATCATGCACTGATCACGTGGCTATCATGCACTGCTCACGTGGCTGATCATGCACGATCACGTAACCCATGCCTGGTCACGTGACTGATCATGCACTGATCGCGTGGTGATCATGCACTGATCACGTGGCTGATCATGCACTGATCACGTGGCTGATCACACATGTATCACGTGACTGGTCATGCACAGATCCCGTGGCTATCATGCACTGATCACGTGGCTATCATGCACTGATCACGTGGATATGCACTGATCACGTGACTGATCATGTACGTATCACGTGACTGATCATGCACTGATCACGTGGCTATCATGCACTGATCGCGTGGCTATCATGCACTGATCACGTGGCTGATCAGGCAATGATCGCGTAGCTACCATGTACTGGTCACGTGACTGATCATGCACTGATCGCGTAATTGATCATGCACTGATCACGTGGCTGATCATGCACTGATCACGTGGCTGATCATGCACTGATCACGTGACTGATCATGCACTGATCACGTGACTGATCATGCACTGATCTTGGCTGATCATGCACTGATCACGTGGCTGATCATGCACTGATCACGTGACTGATCATGCACTGATCACGTCTGATCATGCACTGATCACGTGGCTATCATGCACTGATCACGTGGCTGATCATGCATGATCACGCAGCTACCATGTACTGGTCACATGGCTGATCATGCACTGATCACGTGACTGATCATGCACTGATCACGTGGCTATCATGCACTACTCACGTGGCTGATCATGCAATGATCATGCTGACATGTACAGGTCACGTGACTGATCATACACCCATCAGGTGACTGATCATGCACTGATCACGTGGCTATCATGCACTGATCACAGACTGATCATGCACTGATCACGTCTATATCATGCACTGATCACATGACTGCCCATGCACTGATCACGTGGATGATCATACACTAATCTGTGACAGATCATGCACTGATCACGTGGCTGATCATGCACTGATACCGTGACTGAGCATGGACTGATCACATGACTATCATGTAGTGATCACGTGACTTAATGGCGCTGATCATGTGACTGATCATGCGCTGATCATGTTTGCTATCATACACTGATCATGTGCCTCTGGAGGCAATAAACAAAGAGCTGAGTAGGCATGAATCAAACAGTCAGCAGGCAATAATCATGGAACTCAGGTGTGAGGAATCATGCTGCTCAGCTGGCAATAATCAAGCAGCTGAGCAGGCAGGAATTACGCAGCACAGCTGGCAATTGTCAAGCAGATGACAGGCAGGAATCGTGCAGCTCAGCTGGCAATTGTCAAGCAGATGAGCAGACAGTAATCACGCAGCTCAGCAGGCCCAGATCGCGTGACTGAGCATGCACTGTTCACGTGGCTGATCATACACTGATCACGTGATGATCATGCACTGATCACTTGGATATCATGCACTGATCACGTGGCTGATCATACACTGTTCACGTGTCTGACCATGCACTGATCACGTGGCTGATCATGCACTGATCGCGTGGCTGATCATGCACTGATCACGTGGCTATCATGCACTGATCACGTGGCTGAACATGCACTGATCACGTGGCTGATCACACTATCACGTGACATCATGCACTGATCACGTGGCACTCATGCACTGATCACGTGGCTGATCATACTCTGCTCACGTAACTCATGCACACATCACGTGGCTATCATGCACTGCTCACGTGGCTCGTCATGGAATGATCACGTAGCCCATATACTGGCACGTGACTGATCATGCAAGATCACGTAAATGATCATGCACTGATTCACGTGACTGATCATGTACTGATCACGTGACTGATCATGCACTGATCACGTGGCTATCATGCACTGCTCACGTGGCTGATCATGCACGATCGCGTAGCAACCATGTACTGGTCACGTGACTGATCATGCACTGATCACGTAATTGATCCTGCACTGATCACGTGGCTCATCATGCACTGATCACGTGGCTGATCACACATGATCACGTGACTGATCATGCACTGATCGCGTGGCTATCATGCACTGATCACGTGGCTGATCATGCACTGATCACGTGGCTATCATGCACTGATCACGTGACTGATCATGCACTGATCACGTGTATATCATGCACTGATCACATGACTGCTCATGCACTGATCACGTGGATGATCATGCACTGATCTTGTGACTGATCATGCACTGATCACGTGGCTGATCATGCACTGATCGTGACTGATCATGCACTGATCACGTGACTATCATGCAGTGATCACGTGACTTAATGCGCTGATCATGTGACTGATCATGCACTGATCATGTTTGCTATCATACACTGATCATGTGCCTCTGGAGGCAATAAACAAACAGCTGAGTAGGCACGAATCAAACAGTCAGCAGGCAATAATCATGGAACTCAGGTGTGAGGAATCATGCTGCTCAGCTGGCAATAATCAAGCAGATGAGCAGGCAGTCATGCAGCTCAGCTGGCCCAGATCACGTGACTGAGCATGCACTGATCACGTGGCTGATCATGCACTGATCACGTGATGATCATGCACTGATCATGGATATCATGCACTGATCACGTGGCTGATCATGCACTGATCACGTGTCTGATCATGCACTGATCACGTGGCTGATCATGCACTGATCACGTAACTGATCATGCACTGATCACGTGGCTATCATGCACTGATCACGTGGCTGATCATGCACTGATCACGTGGCTGATCACACACTGTCACGTGACATATCATGCACTGATCACGTGGCACTCATGCACTGATCACGTGGCTGATCATACACTGCTCACGTAACTCATGCACACATCACGTGGCTATCATGCACTGCTCACGTGGCTGTCATGGAATGATCACGCTACCATATACTGGTCACGTGACTGATCATGCAAGATCACAAATGATCATGCATTTCACGTGACTGATCATGCACTGATCACGTGACTGATCATGCACTGACCGCGTGGCTATCATGCACTGCTCACGTGGCTGATCATGCACGATCACGTGCAACCATGTACTGGTCACGTGACTGATCATGCACTGATCACGTAATTGATCATGCACTGATCACGTGGCTCATCATGCACTGATCACGTGGCTGATGCATGTATCACGTGACTGATCATGCACTGATCACGTGGCTCTCATGCACTGATCACGTGGCTGTCATGCACTGATCACGTGGATATCATGCACTGATCATGGCTGATCATGCACGTATCACATGACTGATCATGCACTGATCACGTGGCTATCATGCACTGATCACGTGGCTATCATGCACTGATCACGTGGCTGATCATGCAGATCATGAGCTACCATGCACTGGTCACGTGGCTGATCATGCACTGATCACGTAATTGATCATGCACTGATCACGTGGCTGATCATGCTGCTGATCGCACTGATCACGTGGCTGATCATGCACTGATCACGTGCTGATCATGCACTGATCACGTGGCTGATCATGCACTGATCACGTGACTGATCATGCTGATCACGTATCGATCATGCACTGATGTGACTGATCATGCACTGATCACGTGACTGATCATGCACTGATCACGTGGCTATGCACTGATCACGTGGCTGATCATGCACTGATCACGTAGCTACCATGTACTGTCACGTGACTGATCATGCACTGATCACGTAATTGATCATGCACTGATCACGTGGCTGATCATGCACTGATCACGTGGCTGATCATGCACTGATCACGTAACTGATCATGCACTGATCACGTGACTGATCATGCACTGATCACGTGGCTATCATGCACTGATCACGTGGCTGACATACACTGATCACGTGCCTGATCATGCACTGATCACGTGGCTGATCATGCACTGATCACGTGACTGATCATGCACTGATCACGTGACTGATCATGCACTGATCACGTGGCTATCATGCACTGTCACGTGGCTGATCATGCGATGATCACGCAGCTACCATATACTGGTCACATGACTGATCATGCACTGATCACGTGACTGATCATGCAGTGATCACGTGGCTATAATGCACTACTCACGTGGCTGATCATGCAATGATCATGTAGCTACCATGTTCAGGTCACGTGAATGATCATACACCCATCAGGTGACTGATCATGCACTGATCACGTGGCTATCATGCACTGATCACGAGACTGATCATGCACTGATCACGTCTATATCATGCTGATCACATGACTGCCCATGCACTGATCACGTGGATGATCATACACTAATCATGTGAGAGATCATGCACTGATCACGTGGCTGATCATGCACTGATACCGTGACTGAGCATGGACTGATCACATGACTAACATGTAGTGATCACGTGACTTAATGGCGCTGATCATGTGACTGATCATGCACTGATCATGTTTGCTATCATACACTGATCATGTGCCTCTGGAGGCAATAAACAAAGAGCTGAGTAGGCACGAATCAAACAGTCAGCAGGCAATAATCATGGAACTCAGGTGTGAGGAATCATGCTGCTCAGCTGGCAATAATCAAGCAGCTGAGCAGGCAGGAATTGCAGCACAGCTGGCAATTGTCAAGCAGATGACAGGCAGGAATCGTGCAGCTCAGCTGGCAATTGTCAAGCAGATGAGCAGACAGTAATCACGCAGCTCAGCAGGCCCAGATCACGTGACTGAGCATGCACTGTTGTGGCTGATCATCACTGATCACGTGACTGATCATGCACTGATCACGTGGCTATCATGCACTGATCACGTGGCTGATCATGCACTGATCACGTGCTGACCATGCACTGATCACGTGGCTGATCATGCACTGATCACGTAACTGATCATGCACTGATCACGTGGCTGATCATGCACTGATCACGTGGCTGATCACACATGTGTCACGTGACTGATCATGCACTGATCACGTGGCTCATGCACTGATCACGTGGCTGTCATGCACTGATCACGTGGATATCATGCACTGATCATGTGGCTGATCACATATCATGACTGATCATGCACTGATCACGTAGCTATCATGCACTGATCACGTGGCTATCATGCACTGATCACGTGGCTGATCATGCACTGATCACGTAGCTACCATGTACTGATCACGTGACTGATCATGCACTGATCACGTGGCTGATCATGCACTGATCACGTGGCTGATCATGCACTGATCACGTGGCTGATCATGCACTGATCACGTGACTGATCATGCACTGATCACGTGACTGATCATGCACTGATCACGTGGCTATCATGCACTGATCACGCTGACATGCACTGATCACGTGCCTGATCATGCACTGATCACGTGGCTGATCATGCACTGATCACGTGACTGATCATGCACTGATCACGTGTCTGATCATGCACTGATCACGTGGCTATCATGCACTGCTCACGTGGCTGATCATGCATGATCACGCAGCTACCATGTACTGGTCACATGACTGATCATGCACTGATCACGTGACTGATCATGCAGTGATCACGTGGCTATCATGCACTACTCACGTGGCTGATCATGCAATGATCATGTAGCTACCATGTACAGGTCACGTGAATGATCATACACCCATCAGGTGACTGATCATGCACTGATCACGTGGCTATCATGCACTGATCAAGACTGATCATGCACATCACGTCTATATCATGCACTGATCACATGACTGCCCATGCACTGATCACGTGGATGATCATACACTAATCATGTGACAGATCATGCACTGATCACGTGGCTGATCATGCACTGATACGTGACTGAGCATGGACTGATCACATGACTATCATGTAGTGATCACGTGACTTAATGGCGCTGATCATGTGACTGATCATGCGCTGATCATGTTTGCTATCATACACTGATCATGTGCCTCTGGAGGCAATAAACAAAGAGCTGAGTAGGCACGAATCAAACAGTCAGCAGGCAATAATCATGGAACTCAGCTGTGAGGAATCATGCTGCTCAGCTGGCAATAATCAAGCAGCTGAGCAGGCAGGAATTACGCAGCACAGCTGGCAATTGTCAAGCAGATGACAGGCAGGAATCGTGCAGCTCAGCTGGCAATTGTCAAGCAGATGAGCAGACAGTAATCACGCAGCTCAGCAGGCCCAGATCACGTGACTGAGCATGCACTGTTCACGTGGCTGATCATACACTGATCACGTGATGATCATGCACTGATCACTTGGATATCATGCACTGATCACGTGGCTGATCATACACTGTTCACGTGTCTGACCATGCACTGATCACGTGGCTGATCATACACTGCTCACGTACTGATCATGCACTGATCACGTGGCTATCATGCACTGATCACGTGGCTGAACATGCACTGTTCACGTGGCTGATCACACTGATCACGTGACATATCATGCACTGATCACGTGGCACTCATGCACTGATCACGTGGCTGATCATGCTCTGCTCACGTAACTCATGCACATCACGTGGCTATCATGCACTGCTCACGTGGCTGTCATGGAATGATCACGTAGCTACCATATACTGGTCACGTGACTGATCATGCAAGATCACGTAAATGATCATGCACTATTCACGTGACTGATCATGCACTGATCACGTGACTGATCATGCACTGATCACGTGGCTATCATGCACTGCTCACGTGGCTGATCATGCACGATCACGTAGCAACCATGTACTGGTCACGTGACTGATCATGCACTGATCACGTAATTGATCATGCACTGATCACGTGGCTCATGCACTGATCACGTGGCTGATCACACTGTATCACGTGACTGATCATGCACTGATCACGTGGCTCTCATGCACTGATCACGTGGCTGATCATGCACTGATCACGTGGCTATCATGCACTGATCACGTGACTGATCATGCACTGATCACGTCTATATCATGCACTGATCACATGACTGCCCATGCACTGATCACGTGGATGATCATACACTGATCTTGTGACAGATCATGCACTGATCACGTGGCTGATCATGCACTGATACCGTGACTGAGCATGGACTGATCACATGACTATCATGTAGTGATCACGTGACTTAATGGCGCTGATCATGTGACTGATCATGCACTGATCATGTTTGCTATCATACACTGATCATGTGCCTCTGGAGGCAATAAACAAAGAGCTGAGTAGGCACGAATCAAACAGTCAGCAGGCAATAATCATGGAACTCAGGTGTGAGGATCATGCTGCTCAGCTGGCAATAATCAAGCAGCTGAGCAGGCAGGAATGCGGCACAGCGGCTGTGGTGTCAAGCAGATGAGCAGACAGTAATCACGCAGCTCAGCAGGCCCAGATCACGTGACTGAGCATGCACTGTTCACGTGGCTGATCATACACTGATCACGTGATGATCATGCACTGATCACTTGGATATCATGCACTGATCACGTGGCTGATCATACACTGTTCACGTGTCTGACCATGCACTGATCACGTGGCTGATCATACACTGCTCACGTAACTGATCATGCACTGATCACGTGGCTATCATGCACTGATCACGTGGCTGAACATGCACTGTTCACGTGGCTGATCACACACTGTCACGTGACTATCATGCACTGATCACGTGGCACTCATGCACTGATCACGTGGCTGATCATACTCTGCTCACGTAACTCATGCACACATCACGTGGCTATCATGCACTGCTCACGTGGCTCGTCATGGAATGATCACGTAGCTACCATATACTGGTCACGTGACTGATCATGCACAGATCACGTAAATGATCATGCACTGTTCACGTGACTGATCATGCTGATCACGTGACTGATCATGCACTGATCACGTGGCTATCATGCTCTGCTCACGTGGCTGATCATGCAACGATCACGTAGCAACCATGTACTGGTCACGTGACTGATCATGCACTGATCACGTAATTGATCATGCACTGATCACGTGGCTCATCATGCACTGATCACGTGGCTGATCATGCATGTATCACGTGACTGATCATGCACTGATCACGTGGCTCTCATGCACTGATCACGTGGCTGTCATGCACTGATCACGTGGATATCATGCACTGATCACGTGGCTGATCATGCGTATCACATGACTGATCATGCACTGATCACGTGGCTATCATGCACTGATCACGTGGCTATCATGCACTGATCACGTGGCTGATCATGCAATGATCACGTAGCTACCATGTACTGGTCACGTGACTGATCATGCACTGATCACGTAATTGATCATGCACTGATCACGTGGCTGATCATGCACTGATCACGTGGCTGATCATGCACTGATCACGTGACTGATCATGCACTGATCACGTGACTGATCATGCACTGATCACGTGGCTATCATGCACTGATCACGTGGCTGATCATGCACTGATCACGTGGCTGATCATGCACTGATCACGTGGCTGATCATGCACTGATCACGTGACTGATCATGCACTGATCACGTGGCTGATCATGCACTGATCACGTGACTGATCATGCACTGATCACGTGACTGATCATGCACTGATCACGTGGCTATCATGCACTGATCACGTGGCTGATCATGCACTGATCACGCAGCTACATGCACTGATCACGTGACTGATCATGCACTGATCACGTGACTGATCATGCACTGATCACGTGGCTATCATGCACTGATCACGTGGCTGATCATGCACTCATGTGGCTACCATGTACTGTCACGTGACTGATCATACACTGATCACGTGGCTGATCATGCACTGATCACGTAGCTATCATGCACTGATCACGTGACTGATCATGCACTGATCACGTCTATATCATGCACTGATCACGTGACTGATCATGCACTGATCACGTGGCTGATCATGCACTGATCACGTGACTGATCATGCACTGATCACGTGGCTGATCATGCACTGATCACGTGACTGATCATGCACTGATCACGTGACTGATCATGCACTGATCACGTGGCTATCATGCACTGCTCACGTGGCTGATCATGCATGATCACGCAGCTACCATGTACTGGTCACATGACTGATCATGCACTGATCACGTGACTGATCATGCACTGATCACGTGGCTATCATGCACTACTCACGTGGCTGATCATGCAATGATCATGTAGCTACCATGTACAGGTCACGTGAATGATCATACACCCATCAGGTGACTGATCATGCACTGATCACGTGGCTATCATGCACTGATCACGTGACTGATCATGCACTGATCACGTCTATATCATGCACTGATCACATGACTGCCCATGCACTGATCACGTGGATGATCATACACTAATCATGTGACAGATCATGCACTGATCACGTGGCTGATCATGCACTGATACCGTGACTGAGCATGGACTGATCACATGACTATCATGTAGTGATCACGTGACTTAATGGCGCTGATCATGTGACTGATCATGCGCTGATCATGTTTGCTATCATACACTGATCATGTGCCTCTGGAGGCAATAAACAAAGAGCTGAGTAGGCACGAATCAAACAGTCAGCAGGCAATAATCATGGAACTCAGGTGTGAGGAATCATGCTGCTCAGCTGGCAATAATCAAGCAGCTGAGCAGCAGGAATCGTGCAGCTCAGCTGGCAATTGTCAAGCAGATGAGCAGACAGTAATCACGCAGCTCAGCAGGCCCAGATCACGTGACTGAGCATGCACTGTTCACGTGGCTGATCATACACTGATCACGTGATGATCATGCACTGATCACTTGGATATCATGCACTGATCACGTGGCTGATCATACACTGTTCACGTGTCTGACCATGCACTGATCACGTGGCTGATCATACACTGCTCGCGTAACTGATCATGCACTGATCACGTGGCTATCATGCACTGATCACGTGGCTGAACTTGCACTGTTCACGTGGCTGATCACACACCTGTCACGTGACATATCATGCACTGATCACGTGGCACTCATGCACTGATCACGTGGCTGATCATACTCTGCTCACGTAACTCATGCACACATCACGTGGCTATCATGCACTGCTCACGTGGCTCATCATGGAATGATCACGTAGCTACCATATACTGGTCACGTGACTGATCATGCACTGATCACGTAAATGATCATGCACTGATCACGTGACTGATCATGTACTGATCACGTGACTGATCATGCACTGATCACGTGGCTATCATGCACTGCTCACGTGGCTGATCATGCACGATCACGTAGCAACCATGTACTGGTCACGTGACTGATCATGCACTGATCACGTAATTGATCATGCACTGATCACGTGGCTCATCATGCACTGATCACGTGGCTGATCACACATGATCACGTGACTGATCATGCACTGATCACGTGGCTATCATGCACTGATCACGTGGCTGATCATGCACTGATCACGTAGCTATCATGCACTGATCACGTGGCTGATCATGCACTGATCACGTGGCTGATCATGCACTGATCACGTGGCTATCATGCATCACGTGACTGATCATGCACTGATCACGTGACTGATCATGCACTGATCACGTGGCTGATCATGCACTGATCACGTGGCTGATCATGCACTGATCACGTGGCTATCATGCACTGATCACGTGATGATCATGCACTGATCACGTGGCTGATCATGCACTGATCACGTGACTGATCATGCACTGATCACGTGTGATCTGATGCACTGATCATGTGACTGATCATGCACTGATCACGTGGCTGATCATGCACTGATACCGTGACTGAGCATGGACTGATCACATGACTATCATGTAGTGATCACGTGACTTAATGGCGCTGATCATGTGACTGATCATGCGCTGATCATGTTTGCTATCATACACTGATCATGTGCCTCTGGAGGCAATAAACAAAGAGCTGAGTAGGCACGAATCAAACAGTCAGCAGGCAATAATCATGGAACTCAGCTGTGAGGAATCATGCTGCTCAGCTGGCAATAATCAAGCAGCTGAGCAGGCAGGAATTACGCAGCACAGCTGGCAATTGTCAAGCAGATGACAGGCAGGAATCGTGCAGCTCAGCTGGCAATTGTCAAGCAGATGAGCAGACAGTAATCACGCAGCTCAGCAGGCCCAGATCACGTGACTGAGCATGCACTGTTCACGTGGCTGATCATACACTGATCACGTGATGATCATGCACTGATCACTGGATATCATGCACTGATCACGTGGCTGATCATACACTGTTCACGTGTCTGACCATGCACTGATCACGTGGCTGATCATACACTGCTCACGTAACTGATCATGCACTGATCACGTGGCTATCATGCACTGATCACGTGGCTGAACATGCACTGTTCACGTGGCTGATCACACACCTGTCGCGTGACATATCATGCACTGATCACGTGGCACTCATGCACTGATCACGTGGCTGATCATACTCTGCTCATCAACTCATGCACACATCACGTGGCTATCATGCACTGCTCACGTGGCTGTCATGCACTGATCACGTGGCTATCATGCACTGATCACGTGGCTGATCATGCACTATCACGTGACTGATCATGCACTGATCACGTGACTGATCATGCACTGATCACGTGGCTATCATGCACTGATCACGTGGCTGATCATGCACTGATCACGTAGCTATCATGTACTGATCACGTGACTGATCATGCACTGATCACGTAATTGATCATGCACTGATCACGTGGCTGATCATGCACTGATCACGTGGCTGATCATGCACTGATCACGTGGCTGATCATGCACTGATCACGTGACTGATCATGCACTGATCACGTGGCTATCATGCACTGATCACGTGGCTGATCATGCACTGATCACGTGCTGATCATGCACTGATCACGTGGCTGATCATGCACTGATCACGTGACTGATCATGCACTGATCACGTGACTGATCATGCACTGATCACGTGGCTATCATGCACTGATCACGTGGCTGATCATGCATGATCACGCAGCTACCATGTACTGGTCACATGACTGATCATGCACTGATCACGTGACTGATCATGCACTGATCACGTGGCTATCATGCACTACTCACGTGGCTGATCATGCAATGATCATGTAGCTACCATGTACAGGTCACGTGAATGATCATACACCCATCAGGTGACTGATCATGCACTGATCACGTGGCTATCATGCACTGATCACGAGACTGATCATGCACTGATCACGTCTATATCATGCACTGATCACATGACTGCCCATGCACTGATCACGTGGATGATCATACACTAATCATGTGACAGATCATGCACTGATCACGTGGCTGATCATGCACTGATACCGTGACTGAGCATGGACTGATCACATGACTATCATGTAGTGATCACGTGACTTAATGGCGCTGATCATGTGACTGATCATGCGCTGATCATGTTTGCTATCATACACTGATCATGTGCCTCTGGAGGCAATAAACAAAGAGCTGAGTAGGCACGAATCAAACAGTCAGCAGGCAATAATCATGGAACTCAGGTGTGAGGAATCATGCTGCTCAGCTGGCAATAATCAAGCAGCTGAGCAGGCAGGATGGTGCAGCTCAGCTGGCAGTCAAGCAGATGAGCAGACAGTAATCACGCAGCTCAGCAGGCCCATCACGTGACTGAGCATGCACTGTTCACGTGGCTGATCATGCACTGATCACGTGATGATCATGCACTGATCACGTGGATATCATGCACTGATCACGTGGCTGATCATACACTGTTCACGTGTCTGACCATGCACTGATCACGTGGCTGATCATACACTGCTCTGCGTAACTGATCATGCACTGATCACGGCTATCATGCACTGATCACGTGGCTGAACATGCACTGTTCACGTGGCTGATCACACACTGTCACGTGACATATCATGCACTGATCACGTGGCACTCATGCACTGATCACGTGGCTGATCATACTCTGCTCACGTAACTCATGCACACATCACGTGGCTATCATGCACTGCTCACGTGGTCGTCATGGAATGATCACGTAGCTACCATATACTGGTCACGTGACTGATCATGCAAGATCACGTAAATGATCATGCACTGTTCACGTGACTGATCATGTACTGATCACGTGACTGATCATGCACTGATCACGTGGCTATCATGCACTGCTCACGTGGCTGATCATGCAACGATCACGTAGCAACCATGTACTGGTCACGTGACTGATCATGCACTGATCATAATTGATCATGCACTGATCACGTGGCTCATCATGCACTGATCACGTGGCTGATCACACATGATCACGTGACTGATCATGCACTGATCACGTTCTCATGCACTGATCACGTGGCTGATCATGCACTGATCACGTGGATATCATGCACTGATCACGTGGCTGATCATGCACTATCACATGACTGATCATGCACTGATCACGTGGCTATCATGCACTGATCACGTGGCTCATGCACTGATCACGTGGCTGATCATGCACTGATCACGTGCTACATGCACTGTCACGTGACTGATCATGCACTGATCACGTAATTGATCATGCACTGATCATGTGGCTGATCATGCACTGATCATGGCTGCATCACGTGGCTGATCATGCACTGATCACGTGGCTGATCATGCACTGATCATGGCTGATCATGCACTGATCACGTGACTGATCATGCACTGATCACGTGGCTGATCATGCACTGATCATGGCTGATCATGCTGATCGTGACTGATCATGCACTGATCACGTGGCTATCATGCACTGCTCACGTGGCTGATCATGCACTGATCACGCAGCTACCATGTACTGGTCACATGACTGATCATGCACTGATCACGTGACTGATCATGCACTGATCATGGCTATCATGCACTACTCACGTGGCTGATCATGCAATGATCATGTAGCTACCATGTACAGGTCTGTGAATGATCATGCACCATCAGGTGACTGATCATGCACTGATCACGTGGCTATCATGCACTGATCACGTGGCTGATCATGCACTGATCACGTCTATATCATACACTGATCACATGACTGCCCATGCACTGATCACGTGGATGATCATACACTAATCATGTGACAGATCATGCACTGATCACGTGGCTGATCATGCACTGATCATTGACTGAGCATGGACTGATCACATGACTATCATGTAGTGATCACGTGACTTAATGGCGCTGATCATGTGACTGATCATGCGCTGATCATGTTTGCTATCATACACTGATCATGTGCCTCTGGAGGCAATAAACAAAGAGCTGAGTAGGCACGAATCAAACAGTCAGCAGGCAATAATCATGGAACTCAGCTGTGAGAATCATGCTGCTCAGCTGGCAATAATCAAGCAGCTGAGCAGGCAGGAATTACGCAGCACAGCTGACAATTATCAAGCAGATGACAGGCAGGAATGCGTGCAGCTCAGCTGGCAATTGTCAAGCAGATGAGCAGACAGTAATCACGCAGCTCAGCGTGCTGATCACGTGACTGGTGACATGCACTTTCACGTGGCTGATCATGCACTGATCACGTGATCATGCACTGATCACGTGGCTATCATGCACTGCACGTGGCTGATCATGCACTGATCACGTGGCTGCCATGCACTGATCACGTGGCTGATCATACACTGATCACGTGACTGATCATGCACTGATCACGTGGCTGTCATACTGATCACGTGGCTGATCACACACCATCACACTGACTGATCATGCACTGATCACGTGGCTCCATGCACTGATCACGTGGCTGATCATGCACTGATCATGGTGATCATGCACTGATCACGTGGCTGATCACACTGCGTATCACATGACTGATCATGCTGATCATGCGTGGCTACATGCTGATCACGTGGCTATCATGCACTGATCATGCGTATCATGCCAATCATGTTTCTACGTATGCTAGTCACGTGACTGATCATGCACTGATCACGTGACTGATCATGCACTGATCACGTGGCTGATCATGCACTGATCACGTGGCTGATCATGCACTGATCACGTAACTGATCATGCACTGATCACGTGCTGATCATGCACTGATCACGTGGCTATCATACTGATCACGTGGCTGATCATGCACTGATCACGTGCTGATCATGCACTGATCACGTGGCTGATCATGCACTGATCACGTGACTGATCATGCACTGATCACGTGTCTGATCATGCACTGATCACGTGGCTATCATGCACTGCTCACGTGGCTGATCATGCCATGATCACGCAGCTACCATGTACTGGACATGACTGATCATGCACTGATCACGTGACTGATCATGCACTGATCACGTGGCTATCATGCACTACTCACGTGGCTGATCATGCAATGATCATGTGCTACCATGTACAGGTCACGTGAATGATCATACACCCATCAGGTGACTGATCATGCACTGATCACGTGGCTATCATGCACTGATCACGAGACTGATCATGCACTGATCACGTCTATATCATGCACTGATCACATGACTGCCCATGCACTGATCACGTGGATGATCATACACTAATCATGTGACAGATCATGCACTGATCACGTGGCTGATCATGCACTGATACCGTGACTGAGCATGGACTGATCACATGACTATCATGTAGTGATCACGTGACTTAATGGCGCTGATCATGTGACTGATCATGCGCTGATCATGTTTGCTATCATACACTGATCATGTGCCTCTGGAGGCAATAAACAAAGAGCTGAGTAGGCACGAATCAAACAGTCAGCAGGCAATAATCATGGAACTCAGCTGTGAGGAATCATGCTGCTCAGCTGGCAATAATCAAGCAGCTGAGCAGGCAGGAATTACGCAGCACAGCTGGCAATTGTCAAGCAGATGACAGGCAGGAATCGTGCAGCTCAGCTGGCAATTGTCAAGCAGATGAGCAGACAGTAATCACGCAGCTCAGCAGGCTGATCACGTGACTGAGCATGCACTGTTCACGTGGCTGATCATACACTGATCACGTGATGATCATGCACTGATCACTTGGATATCATGCACTGATCACGTGGCTGATCATACACTGTTCACGTGTCTGACCATGCACTGATCACGTGGCTGATCATACACTGCTCACGTAACTGATCATGCACTGATCACGTGGCTATCATGCACTGATCACGTGGCTGAACATGCACTGTTCACGTGGCTGATCACACACCTGTCACGTGACATATCATGCACTGATCACGTGGCACTCATGCACTGATCACGTGGCTGATCATACTCTGCTCACGTAACTCATGCACATCACGTGGCTATCATGCACTGCTCACGTGGCTCATCATGGAATGATCACGTACTACCATATACTGGTCACGTGACTGATCATGCACTGATCACGTAAATGATCATGCACTGTTCACGTGACTGATCATGCACTGATCACGTGACTGATCATGCACTGATCACGTGGCTATCATGCACTGCTCACGTGGCTGATCATGCACGATCACGTAGCAACCATGTACTGGTCACGTGACTGATCATGCACTGATCACGTGATTGATCATGCACTGATCACGTGGCTCATCATGCACTGATCACGTGGCTGATCACACATGTATCACGTGACTGATCATGCACTGATCACGTGGCTCTCATGCACATCACGTGGCTGATCATGCACTGATCACGTGGCTATCATGCACTGATCACGACTGATCATGCACTGTTCACGTCTATATCATGCACTGATCACATGACTGCCCATGCACTGATCACGTGGATGATCATACACTAATCATGTGACAGATCATGCACTGATCACGTGGCTGATCATGCACTGATACCGTGACTGAGCATGGACTGATCACATGACTATCATGTAGTGATCACGTGACTTAATGGCGCTGATCATGTGACTGATCACGCTGATCATGTTTGCTATCATACACTGATCATGTGCCTCTGGAGGCAATAAACAAAGAGCTGAGTAGGCACGAATCAAACAGTCAGCAGGCAATAATCATGGAACTCAGGTGTGAGGAATCATGCTGCTCAGCTGGCAATAATCAAGCAGCTGAGCAGGCAGGAATTATGCAGCTCAGCTGGCACAAGCAGATGAGCAGTGATCTGACTCAGCATCCAGATCACGTGACTTCAGCAGCAGGCTGATCATACACTGATCACGTGATGATCATGCACTGATCACTTGGATATCATGCACTGATCACGTGGCTGATCATACACTGTTCACGTGTCTGACCATGCACTGATCACGTGGCTGATCATACACTGCTCACGTAACTGATCATGCACTGATCACGTGGCTATCATGCACTGATCACGTGGCTGAACATGCACTGTTCACGTGGCTGATCACACACCTGTCACGTGACATATCATGCACTGATCACGTGGCACTCATGCACTGATCACGTGGCTGATCATACTCTGCTCACGTAACTCATGCACACATCACGTGGCTATCATGCACTGCTCACGTGGCTCGTCATGGAATGATCACGTAGCTACCATATACTGGTCACGTGACTGATCATGCAAAGATCACGTAAATGATCATGCACTGTTCACGTGACTGATCATGTACTGATCACGTGACTGATCATGCACTGATCACGTGGCTATCATGCTCTGCTCACGTGGCTGATCATGCAACGATCACGTAGCAACCATGTACTGGTCACGTGACTGATCATGCACTGATCACGTAATTGATCATGCACTGATCACGTGGCTCATCATGCACTGATCACGTGGCTGATCACACATGTATCACGTGACTGATCATGCACTGATCACGTGGCTCTCATGCACTGATCACGTGGCTGATCATGCACTGATCACGTGGATATCATGCACTGATCACGTGGCTGATCACACGTATCACATGACTGATCATGCACTGATCACGTGGCTATCATGCACTGATCACGTGGCTATCATGCACTGATCACAGGCAATGGCTGATCATGCAACGTAATTGATGCACTGATCACGTGGCTGATCATGCACTGATCACGTGGCTGATCACAGTCACGTAACTGATCATGCACTGATCGTGACTGATCATGCTGATCCGTGGCTATCATGCACTGATCACGTGGCTGACGATCACGTGACTGATCATGCACTGATCGCGTGGCTGATCATGCACTGATCACGTGACTGATCATGCACTGATCACGTGACTGATCATGCACTGATCACGTGGCTGATCATGCACTGATCACGTGACTGATCATGCACTGATCACGTGGCTATCATGCACTGATCACGTGGCTGATCATGCATGATCACGGCTACCATATGCTGGTCACGTGACTGATCATGCACTGATCACGTGGCTGATCATGCACTGATCGCGTGGCTATCATGCACTGATCACGTGAGTCATACACTGATCACGTGACTGATCATGCACTGATCACGTGGCTGATCATGCACTGATCACGTGACTGATCATGCACTGATCACGTCTATATCATGCACTGATCACATGACTGATCATGCACTGATCACGTGGCTGATCACACTGATCACGTGACTGATCATGCACTGATCACGTGGCTGATCATGCACTGATCACGTGACTGATCATGCACTGATCACGTGACTGATCATGCACTGATCACGTGGCTATCATGCACTGATCACGTGGCTGATCATGCATGATCACGCAGCTACCATGTACTGGTCACATGACTGATCATGCACTGATCACGTGACTGATCATGCAGTGATCACGTGGCTATCATGCACTACTCACGTGGCTGATCATGCAATGATCATGTAGCTACCATGTACAGGTCACGTGAATGATCATACACCCATCAGGTGACTGATCATGCACTGATCACGTGGCTATCATGCACTGATCACGAGACTGATCATGCACTGATCACGTCTATATCATGCACTGATCACATGACTGCCCATGCACTGATCACGTGGATGATCATACACTAATCATGTGACAGATCATGCACTGATCACGTGGCTGATCATGCACTGATACCGTGACTGAGCATGGACTGATCACATGACTATCATGTAGTGATCACGTGACTTAATGGCGCTGATCATGTGACTGATCATGCACTGATCATGTTTGCTATCATACACTGATCATGTGCCTCTGGAGGCAATAAACAAAGAGCTGAGTAGGCACGAATCAAACAGTCAGCAGGCAATAATCATGGAACTCAGGTGTGAGGAATCATGCTGCTCAGCTGGCAATAATCAAGCAGCTGAGCAGGCAGGGCTCGTGCAGCTCAGCTGGCAATTGTCAAGCAGATGAGCAGACAGTAATCACGCAGCTCAGCAGGCCCAGATCACGTGACTGAGCATGCACTGTTCACGTGGCTGATCATACACTGATCACGTGATGATCATGCACTGATCACTTGGATATCATGCACTGATCACGTGGCTGATCATACACTGTTCACGTGTCTGACCATGCACTGATCACGTGGCTGATCATACACTGCTCACGTAACTGATCATGCACTGATCACGTGGCTATCATGCACTGATCACGTGGCTGAACATGCACTGATTCACGTGGCTGATCACACACCTGTCACGTGACATATCATGCACTGATCACGTGGCACTCATGCACTGATCACGTGGCTGATCATACTCTGCTCACGTAACTCATGCACACATCACGTGGCTATCATGCACTGATCACGTGGCTGTCATGCACTGATCACGTGGCTATCATGCACTGATCACGTGGCTGATCATGCACTATCACGTGACTGATCATGCACTGATCACGTGGCTGATCATGCACTGATCACGTGGCTATCATGCACTGATCACGTGGCTGATCATGCACTGATCACGTGGCTATCATGCACTGATCACGTGGCTGATCATGCACTGATCACGTAATTGATCATGCACTGATCACGTGGCTGATCATGCACTGATCACGTGGCTGATCATGCACTGATCACGTGACTGATCATGCACTGATCACGTGACTGATCATGCACTGATCACGTGGCTGATCATGCACTGATCACGTGGCTGATCATGCACTGATCACGTGACTGATCATGCACTGATCACGTGACTGATCATGCACTGATCACGTGGCTATCATGCACTGATCACGTGGCTGACATGATCACGTGCCTGATCATGCACTGATCACGTGGCTGATCATGCACTGATCACGTGACTGATCATGCACTGATCACGTGTCTGATCATGCACTGATCACGTGGCTATCATGCACTGATCACGTGGCTGATCATGCCTGATCACGCAGCTACCATGTACTGGTCACATGACTGATCATGCACTGATCACGTGACTGATCATGCAGTGATCACGTGGCTATCATGCACTACTCACGTGGCTGATCATGCAATGATCATGTAGCTACCATGTACAGGTCACGTGAATGATCATACACCCATCAGGTGACTGATCATGCACTGATCACGTGGCTATCATGCACTGATCACGAGACTGATCATGCACTGATCACGTCTATATCATGCACTGATCACATGACTGCCCATGCACTGATCACGTGGATGATCATACACTAATCATGTGACAGATCATGCACTGATCACGTGGCTGATCATGCACTGATACCGTGACTGAGCATGGACTGATCACATGACTATCATGTAGTGATCACGTGACTTAATGGCGCTGATCATGTGACTGATCATGCGCTGATCATGTTTGCTATCATACACTGATCATGTGCCTCTGGAGGCAATAAACAAAGAGCTGAGTAGGCACGAATCAAACAGTCAGCAGGCAATAATCATGGAACTCAGGTGTGAGGAATCATGCTGCTCAGCTGGCAATAATCAAGCAGCTGAGCAGGCAGGAATTACGCAGCAGCTGGCAATTGTCAAGCAGATGACAGGCAGGAATCGTGCAGCTCAGCTGGCAATTGTCAAGCAGATGAGCAGACAGTAATCACGCAGCTCAGCAGGCCCAGATCACGTGACTGAGCATGCACTGTTCACGTGGCTGATCATACACTGATCACGTGATGATCATGCACTGATCACTTGGATATCATGCACTGATCACGTGGCTGATCATACACTGTTCACGTGTCTGACCATGCACTGATCACGTGGCTGATCATACACTGCTCACGTAACTGATCATGCACTGATCACGTGGCTATCATGCACTGATCACGTGGCTGAACATGCACTGATCACGTGGCTGATCACACACATCACGTGACATATCATGCACTGATCACGTGGCACTCATGCACTGATCACGTGGCTGATCATACTCTGCTCACGTAACTCATGCACACATCACGTGGCTATCATGCACTGATCACGTGGCTCGTCATGGAATGATCACGTAGCTACCATATACTGGTCACGTGACTGATCATGCACTGATCACGTAAATGATCATGCACTGATCACGTGACTGATCATGCACTGATCACGTGACTGATCATGCACTGATCACGTGGCTATCATGCACTGCTCACGTGGCTGATCATGCAACGATCACGTAGCTACCATGTACTGGTCACGTGACTGATCATGCACTGATCACGTGATTGATCATGCACTGATCACGTGGCTATCATGCACTGATCACGTGGCTGATCACACATGATCACGTGACTGATCATGCACTGATCACGTGGCTGATCATGCACTGATCACGTGGCTGATCATGCACTGATCACGTGGCTATCATGCACTGATCACGTGACTGATCATGCACTGTTCACGTCTATATCATGCACTGATCACATGACTGCCCATGCACTGATCACGTGGATGATCATACACTAATCTTGTGACAGATCATGCACTGATCACGTGGCTGATCATGCACTGATACCGTGACTGAGCATGGACTGATCACATGACTATCATGTAGTGATCACGTGACTTAATGGCGCTGATCATGTGACTGATCATGCGCTGATCATGTTTGCTATCATACACTGATCATGTGCCTCTGGAGGCAATAAACAAAGAGCTGAGTAGGCACGAATCAAACAGTCAGCAGGCAATAATCATGGAACTCAGGTGTGAGGAATCATGCTGCTCAGCTGGCAATAATCAAGCAGCTGAACTTGAGCAGGAATCGTGCAGCTCAGCTGGCAATTGTCAAGCAGATGAGCAGACAGTAATCACGCAGCTCAGCAGGCCCAGATCACGTGACTGAGCATGCACTGTTCACGTGGCTGATCATACACTGATCACGTGATGATCATGCACTGATCACTTGGATATCATGCACTGATCACGTGGCTGATCATACACTGTTCACGTGTCTGACCATGCACTGATCACGTGGCTGATCATACACTGCTCACGTAACTGATCATGCACTGATCACGTGGCTATCATGCACTGATCACGTGGCTGAACATGCACTGTTCACGTGGCTGATCACACACCTGTCACGTGACATATCATGCACTGATCACGTGGCACTCATGCACTGATCACGTGGCTGATCATACTCTGCTCACGTAACTCATGCACACATCACGTGGCTATCATGCACTGCTCACGTGGCTCGTCATGGAATGATCACGTAGCTACCATATACTGGTACGTGACTGATCATGCAAAGATCACGTAAATGATCATGCACTGTTCACGTGACTGATCATGTACTGATCACGTGACTGATCATGCACTGATCACGTGGCTATCATGCTCTGCTCACGTGGCTGATCATGCACGATCACGTAGCAACCATGTACTGGTCACGTGACTGATCATGCACTGATCACGTAATTGATCATGCACTGATCACGTGGCTCATCATGCACTGATCACGTGGCTGATCACACATGTATCACGTGACTGATCATGCACTGATCACGTGGCTCTCATGCACTGATCACGTGGCTGATCATGCACTGATCACGTGGATATCATGCACTGATCACGTGGCTGATCACACACGTATCACATGACTGATCATGCACTGATCACGTGGCTATCATGCACTGATCACGTGGCTGATCATGCACTGATCACGTGATTGATCATGCACTGATCACGTGGCTGATCATGCACTGATCACGTGGCTGATCATACACTGATCACGTGACTGATCATGCACTGATCACGTGGCTGATCATGCACTGATCACGTGGCTGATCATGCACTGATCACGTGGCTGATCATGCACTGATCACGTGACTGATCATGCACTGATCACGTGGCTGATCATGCACTGATCACGTGACTGATCATGCACTGATCACGTGGCTGATCATGCACTGATCACGTGACTGATCATGCACTGATCACGTGACTGATCATGCACTGATCACGTGGCTATCATGCACTGATCACGTGGCTGATCATGCATGATCACGCAGCTACCATGTACTGGTCACGTGACTGATCATGCACTGATCACGTGACTGATCATGCACTGATCACGTGGCTATCATGACTGATCACGTGGCTGATCATGCAATGATCACGTAGCTACCATGTACTGGTCACGTGACTGATCATGCACTGATCACGTGACTGATCATGCACTGATCACGTGGCTATCATGCACTGATCACGTGACTGATCATGCACTGATCACGTCTATATCATGCACTGATCACATGACTGATCATGCACTGATCACGTGGCTGATCATGCACTGATCACGTGACTGATCATGCACTGATCACGTGGCTGATCATGCACTGATCACGTGACTGATCATGCACTGATCACGTGACTGATCATGCACTGATCACGTGGCTATCATGCACTGATCACGTGGCTGATCATGCATGATCACGCGCTACCATGTACTGGTCTGACTGATGCACTGATCACGTGACTGATCATGCAGTGATCACGTGGCTATCATGCACTACTCACGTGGCTGATCATGCAATGATCATGTAGCTACCATGTACAGGTCACGTGAATGATCATACACCATCAGGTGACTGATCATGCACTGATCACGTGGCTATCATGCACTGATCACGAGACTGATCATGCACTGATCACGTCTATATCATGCACTGATCACATGACTGCCCATGCACTGATCACGTGGATGATCATACACTAATCATGTGACAGATCATGCACTGATCACGTGGCTGATCATGCACTGATACCGTGACTGAGCATGGACTGATCACATGACTATCATGTAGTGATCACGTGACTTAATGGCGCTGATCATGTGACTGATCATGCACTGATCATGTTTGCTATCATACACTGATCATGTGCCTCTGGAGGCAATAAACAAAGAGCTGAGTAGGCACGAATCAAACAGTCAGCAGGCAATAATCATGGAACTCAGGTGTGAGGAATCATGCTGCTCAGCTGGCAATAATCAAGCAGCTGAGCAGGCAGGAATCGTGCAGCTCAGCTGGCAATTGTCAAGCAGATGAGCAGACAGTAATCACGCAGCTCAGCAGGCCCAGATCACGTGACTGAGCATGCACTGTTCACGTGGCTGATCATACACTGATCACGTGATGATCATGCACTGATCACTTGGATATCATGCACTGATCACGTGGCTGATCATACACTGTTCACGTGTCTGACCATGCACTGATCACGTGGCTGATCATACACTGATCACGTAACTGATCATGCACTGATCACGTGGCTATCATGCACTGATCACGTGGCTGAACATGCACTGTTCACGTGGCTGATCACACATCTGTCACGTGACATATCATGCACTGATCACGTGGCACTCATGCACTGATCACGTGGCTGATCATACTCTGCTCACGTAACTCATGCCCACATCACGTGGCTATCATGCACTGATCACGTGGCTGTCATGCACTGATCACGTGGATATCATGCACTGATCACGTGGCTAATCACACACGTATCACGTGACTGATCATGCACTGATCACGTGGCTGATCATGCACTGATCACGTGGCTATCATGCACTGATCACGTGGCTGATCATGCAATGATCACGTGCTACCATGTACTGGTCACGTGACTGATCATGCACTGATCACGTAATTGATCATGCACTGATCATGTGGCTGATCATGCACTGATCACGTGGCTGATCATGCACTGATCACATGACTGATCATGCACTGATCACGTGACTGATCATGCACTGATCACGTGGCTATCATGCACTGATCACTTGGCTGGATCATACACTGATCACGTGCCTGATCATGCACTGATCACGTGGCTGATCATGCACTGATCACGTGACTGATCATGCACTGATCTCGTGTCTGATCATGCACTGATCACGTGGCTATCATGCACTGATCACGTGGCTGATCATGCCATGATCACGCAGCTACCATGTACTGGTCACATGACTGATCATGCACTGATCACGTGACTGATCATGCACTGATCACGTGGCTATCATGCACTACTCACGTGGCTGATCATGCAATGATCATGTAGCTACCATGTACAGATCACGTGAATGATCATACACCATCAGGTGACTGATCATGCACTGATCACGTGGCTATCATGCACTGATCACGAGACTGATCATGCACTGTTCACGTCTATATCATGCACTGATCACATGACTGCCCATGCACTGATCACGTGGATGATCATACACTAATCATGTGACAGATCATGCACTGATCACGTGGCTGATCATGCACTGATACCGTGACTGAGCATGGACTGATCACATGACTATGTAGTGATCACGTGACTTAATGGCGCTGATCATGTGACTGATCATGCGCTGATCATGTTTGCTATCATACACTGATCATGTGCCTCTGGAGGCAATAAACAAAGAGCTGAGTAGGCACGAATCAAACAGTCAGCAGGCAATAATCATGGAACTCAGGTGTGAGGAATCATGCTGCTCAGCTGGCAATAATCAAGCAGCTGAGCAGGCAGGAATTCGCAGCACAGCTGGCAATTGTCAAGCAGATGACAGGCAGGAATCGTGCAGCTCAGCTGGCAATTGTCAAGCAGATGAGCAGACAGTAATCACGCAGCTCAGCAGGCCCAGATCACGTGACTGAGCATGCACTGTTCACGTGGCTGATCATACACTGATCACGTGATGATCATGCACTGATCACTTGGATATCATGCACTGATCACGTGGCTGATCATGCACTGTTCACGTGTCTGATCATGCACTGATCACGTGGCTGATCATGCACTGATCACGTAACTGATCATGCACTGATCACGTGGCTATCATGCACTGATCACGTGGCTGAACATGCACTGTTCACGTGGCTGATCACACACTGTCACGTGACATATCATGCACTGATCACGTGGCACTCATGCACTGATCACGTGGCTGATCATACTCTGCTCACGTAACTCATGCACACATCACGTGGCTATCATGCACTGCTCACGTGGCTCGTCATGGAATGATCACGTAGCAACCATATACTGTCACGTGACTGATCATGCACTGATCACGTAAATGATCATGCACTGTTCACGTGACTGATCATGCACTGATCACGTGACTGATCATGCACTGATCACGTGGCTATCATGCTCTGCTCACGTGGCTGATCATGCAACGATCACGTAGCAACCATGTACTGGTCACGTGACTGATCATGCACTGATCACGTAATTGATCCTGCACTGATCACGTGGCTCATCATGCACTGATCACGTGGCTGATCACACATGTATCACGTGACTGATCATGCACTGATCACGTGGCTCTCATGCACTGATCACGTGGCTGTCATGCACTGATCACGTGGATATCATGCACTGATCACGTGGCTGATCACACACGTATCACATGACTGATCATGCACTGATCACGTGGCTATCATGCACTGATCACGTGGCTATCATGCACTGATCACGTGGCTGATCATGCAATGATCACGTAGCTATCATGTACTGTCACGTGACTGATCATGCACTGATCACGTAATTGATCATGCACTGATCACGTGGCTGATCATGCACTGATCAGCACTGATCACGTGGCTGATCATGCACTGATCACGTGACTGATCATGCACTGATCACGTGGCTGATCATGCACTGATCACGTGACTGATCATGCACTGATCACGTGGCTGATCATGCACTGATCACGTGACTGATCATGCACTGATCACGTGACTGATCATGCACTGATCACGTGGCTATCATGCACTGATCACGTGGCTGATCATGCAATGATCACGCAGCTACCATGTACTGGTCACGTGACTGATCATGCACTGATCACGTGACTGATCATGCACTGATCACGTGGCTATCATGCACTGATCACGTGGCTGATCATGCACTGATCACTGCTACCATGTACAGGTCACGTGAATGATCATGCACTGATCACGTGACTGATCATGCACTGATCACGTGGCTATCATGCACTGATCACTGACTGATCATGCACTGATCACGTCTATATCATGCACTGATCACGTGACTGATCATGCACTGATCACGTGGATGATCATGCACTGATCTTGTGACTGATCATGCACTGATCACGTGGCTGATCATGCACTGATCACGTGGCTGATCATGCACTGATCACGTGACTGATCATGCACTGATCACGTGGCTGATCATGCACTGATCACGTGACTGATCATGCACTGATCACGTGACTGATCATGCACTGATCACGTGGCTATCATGCACTGCTCACGTGGCTGATCATGCATGATCACGCAGCTACCATGTACTGGTCACATGACTGATCATGCACTGATCACGTGACTGATCATGCAGTGATCACGTGGCTATCATGCACTACTCACGTGGCTGATCATGCAATGATCATGTAGCTACCATGTACAGGTCACGTGAATGATCATACACCCATCAGGTGACTGATCATGCACTGATCACGTGGCTATCATGCACTGATCACGAGACTGATCATGCACTGATCACGTCTATATCATGCACTGATCACATGACTGCCCATGCACTGATCACGTGGATGATCATACACTAATCATGTGACAGATCATGCACTGATCACGTGGCTGATCATGCACTGATACCGTGACTGAGCATGGACTGATCACATGACTATCATGTAGTGATCACGTGACTTAATGGCGCTGATCATGTGACTGATCATGCACTGATCATGTTTGCTATCATACACTGATCATGTGCCTCTGGAGGCAATAAACAAAGAGCTGAGTAGGCACGAATCAAACAGTCAGCAGGCAATAATCATGGAACTCAGGTGTGAGGAATCATGCTGCTCAGCTGGCAATAATCAAGCAGCTGAGCAGGCAGGAATTACGCAGCACAGCTGGCAATTGTCAAGCAGATGACAGGCAGGAATCGTGCAGCTCAGCTGGCAATTGTCAAGCAGATGAGCAGACAGTAATCACGCAGCTCAGCAGGCCCAGATCACGTGACTGAGCATGCACTGTTCACGTGGCTGATCATGCACTGATCACGTGACTGATCATGCACTGATCATTGGCTATCATGCACTGATCACGTGGCTGATCATGCACTGATCACGTGCTGACCATGCACTGATCACGTGACTGATCATGCACTGATCACGTAACTGATCATGCACTGATCACGTGGCTGATCATGCACTGATCACGTGGCTGATCACACATGTGTCACGTGACTGATCATGCACTGATCACGTGGCTCTCATGCACTGATCACGTGGCTGTCATGCACTGATCACGTGGCTATCATGCACTGATCACGTGGCTGATCACACACGTATCACATGACTGATCATGCACTGATCACGTGGCTATCATGCACTGATCACGTGGCTATCATGCACTGATCACGTGGCTGATCATGCAATGATCACGTAGCTACCATGTACTGGTCACGTGACTGATCATGCACTGATCACGTAATTGATCATGCACTGATCACGTGGCTGATCATGCACTGATCACGTGGCTGATCATGCACTGATCACGTAACTGATCATGCACTGATCACGTGACTGATCATGCACTGATCACGTGGCTATCATGCACTGATCACGTGGCTGACATGCACTGATCACGTGCCTGATCATGCACTGATCACGTGGCTGATCATGCACTGATCACGTGACTGATCATGCACTGATCACGTGTCTGATCATGCACTGATCACGTGGCTATCATGCACTGCTCACGTGGCTGATCATGCATGATCACGCAGCTACCATGTACTGGTCACATGACTGATCATGCACTGATCACGTGACTGATCATGCACTGATCACGTGGCTATCATGCACTACTCACGTGGCTGATCATGCAATGATCATGTAGCTACCATGTACAGGTCACGTGAATGATCATACACCCATCAGGTGACTGATCATGCACTGATCACGTGGCTATCATGCACTGATCACGAGACTGATCATGCACTGATCACGTCTATATCATGCACTGATCACATGACTGCCATGCACTGATCACGTGGATGATCATACACTAATCATGTGACAGATCATGCACTGATCACGTGGCTGATCATGCACTGATACCGTGACTGAGCATGGACTGATCACATGACTATCATGTAGTGATCACGTGACTTAATGGCGCTGATCATGTGACTGATCATGCGCTGATCATGTTTGCTATCATACACTGATCATGTGCCTCTGGAGGCAATAAACAAAGAGCTGAGTAGGCACGAATCAAACAGTCAGCAGGCAATAATCATGGAACTCAGGTGTGAGGAATCATGCTGCTCAGCTGGCAATAATCAAGCAGCTGAGCAGGCAGGAATTACGCAGCACAGCTGGCAATTGTCAAGCAGATGACAGGCAGGAATCGTGCAGCTCAGCTGGCAATTGTCAAGCAGATGAGCAGACAGTAATCACGCAGCTCAGCAGGCCCAGATCACGTGACTGAGCATGCACTGTTCACGTGGCTGATCATACACTGATCACGTGATGATCATGCACTGATCACTTGGATATCATGCACTGATCACGTGGCTGATCATACACTGTTCACGTGTCTGACCATGCACTGATCACGTGGCTGATCATACACTGCTCACGTAACTGATCATGCACTGATCACGTGGCTATCATGCACTGATCACGTGGCTGAACATGCACTGTTCACGTGGCTGATCACACACCTGTCACGTGACATATCATGCACTGATCACGTGGCACTCATGCACTGATCACGTGGCTGATCATACTCTGCTCACGTAACTCATGCACACATCACGTGGCTATCATGCACTGCTCACGTGGCTCGTCATGGAATGATCACGTAGCTACCATATACTGGTCACGTGACTGATCATGCACTGATCACGTAAATGATCATGCACTGTTCACGTGACTGATCATGTACTGATCACGTGACTGATCATGCACTGATCACGTGGCTATCATGCACTGCTCACGTGGCTGATCATGCAACGATCACGTAGCAACCATGTACTGGTCACGTGACTGATCATGCACTGATCACGTAATTGATCATGCACTGATCACGTGGCTCATCATGCACTGATCACGTGGCTGATCACACATGTATCACGTGACTGATCATGCACTGATCACGTGGCTCTCATGCACTGATCACGTGGCTGATCATGCACTGATCACGTGGCTATCATGCACTGATCACGTGACTGATCATGCACTGATCACGTCTATATCATGCACTGATCACATGACTGCCCATGCACTGATCACGTGGATGATCATACACTAATCATGTGACAGATCATGCACTGATCACGTGGCTGATCATGCACTGATACCGTGACTGAGCATGGACTGATCACATGACTATCATGTAGTGATCACGTGACTTAATGGCGCTGATCATGTGACTGATCATGCGCTGATCATGTTTGCTATCATACACTGATCATGTGCCTCTGGAGGCAATAAACAAAGAGCTGAGTAGGCACGTCAAACAGTCAGCAGGCAATAATCATGGAACTCAGGTGTGAGGAATCATGCTGCTCAGCTGGCAATAATCAAGCAGCTGAGCAGGCAGGAATCGTGCAGCTCAGCTGGCAATTGTCAAGCAGATGAGCAGACAGTAATCACGCAGCTCAGCAGGCCCAGATCACGTGACTGAGCATGCACTGTTCACGTGGCTGATCATACACTGATCACGTGATGATCATGCACTGATCACTTGGATATCATGCACTGATCACGTGGCTGATCATACACTGTTCACGTGTCTGACCATGCACTGATCACGTGGCTGATCATACACTGCTCACGTAACTGATCATGCACTGATCACGTGGCTATCATGCACTGATCACGTGGCTGAACATGCACTGTTCACGTGGCTGATCACACACCTGTCACGTGACATATCATGCACTGATCACGTGGCACTCATGCACTGATCACGTGGCTGATCATACTCTGCTCACGTAACTCATGCACACATCACGTGGCTATCATGCACTGCTCACGTGGCTCGTCATGGAATGATCACGTAGCTACCATATACTGGTCACGTGACTGATCATGCAAAGATCACGTAAATGATCATGCACTGTTCACGTGACTGATCATGTACTGATCACGTGACTGATCATGCACTGATCACGTGGCTATCATGCTCTGCTCACGTGGCTGATCATGCAAGATCACGTAGCAACCATGTACTGGTCACGTGACTGATCATGCACTGATCACGTAATTGATCCTGCACTGATCACGTGGCTCATCATGCACTGATCACGTGGCTGATCACACACATCACGTGACTGATCATGCACTGATCACGTGGCTCTCATGCACTGATCACGTGGCTGTCATGCACTGATCACGTGGATATCATGCACTGATCACGTGGCTGATCACACACGTATCACATGACTGATCATGCACTGATCACGTGGCTATCATGCACTGATCACGTGGCTATCATGCACTGATCACGTGGCTGATCATGCACTGATCACGTAGCTACCATGTACTGGTCACGTGACTGATCATGCACTGATCACGTTTGATCATGCACTGATCACGTGGCTGATCATGCACTGATCACGTGGCTGATCATGCACTGATCACGTGACTGATCATGCACTGATCACGTGACTGATCATGCACTGATCACGTGGCTATCATGCACTGATCACGTGGCTGATCATGCACTGATCACGTGCTGATCATGCACTGATCACGTGGCTGATCATGCACTGATCACGTGACTGATCATGCACTGATCACGTGGCTGATCATGCACTGATCACGTGACTGATCATGCACTGATCACGTGACTGATCATGCACTGATCACGTGGCTATCATGCACTGATCACGTGGCTGATCATGCATGATCACGTGCTACCATGCTGGTCACGTGACTGATCATGCACTGATCACGTGACTGATCATGCACTGATCACGTGGCTATCATGCACTATCACGTGGCTGATCATGCACTGATCATGTAGCACCATGTACAGGTCATGAATGATCATGCACTGATCACGTGACTGATCATGCACTGATCACGTGGCTATCATGCACTGATCACGTGACTGATCATGCACTGATCACGTCATATCATGCACTGATCACGTGACTGATCATGCACTGATCACGTGGATGATCATGCACTGATCACGTGACTGATCATGCACTGATCACGTGGCTGATCATGCACTGATCGTGACTGATCATGCACTGATCACGTGTCTGATCATGCACTGATCACGTGGCTATCATGCACTGATCACGTGGCTGATCATGCCATGATCACGCAGCTACCATGTACTGGTCACATGACTGATCATGCACTGATCACGTGACTGATCATGCAGTGATCACGTGGCTATCATGCACTACTCACGTGGCTGATCATGCAATGATCATGTAGCTACCATGCACAGGTCACGTGAATGATCATACACCCATCAGGTGACTGATCATGCACTGATCACGTGGCTATCATGCACTGATCACGGACTGATCATGCACTGATCACGTCTATATCATGCACTGATCACATGACTGCCCATGCACTGATCACGTGGATGATCATACACTAATCATGTGACAGATCATGCACTGATCACGTGGCTGATCATGCACTGATACGTGACTGAGCATGGACTGATCACATGACTATCATGTAGTGATCACGTGACTTAATGGCGCTGATCATGTGACTGATCATGCGCTGATCATGTTTGCTATCATACACTGATCATGTGCCTCTGGAGGCAATAAACAAAGAGCTGAGTAGGCAAATCAAACAGTCAGCAGGCAATAATCATGGAACTCAGGTGTGAGGAATCATGCTGCTCAGCTGGCAATAATCAAGCAGCTGAGCAGGCAGGAATCGTGCAGCTCAGCTGGCAATTGTCAAGCAGATGAGCAGACAGTAATCACGCAGCTCAGCAGGCCCAGATCACGTGACTGAGCATGCACTGTTCACGTGGCTGATCATACACTGATCACGTGATGATCATGCACTGATCACGTGGATATCATGCACTGATCACGTGGCTGATCATACACTGTTCACGTGTCTGACCATGCACTGATCACGTGGCTGATCATGCACTGATCACGTAACTGATCATGCACTGATCACGTGGCTATCATGCACTGATCACGTGGCTGAACATGCACTGATCACGTGGCTGATCACACACTGTCACGTGACATATCATGCACTGATCACGTGGCACTCATGCACTGATCACGTGGCTGATCATACACTGATCACGTAACTCATGCACACATCACGTGGCTATCATGCACTGATCACGTGGCTGTCATGCACTGATCACGTGGCTATCATGCACTGATCACGTGGCTGATCACCACATATCACATGACTGATCATGCACTGATCACGTGGCTGATCATGCACTGATCACGTGGCTATCATGCACTGATCACGTGGCTGATCATGCATGATCACGTAGCTACCATGCACTGATCACGTGACTGATCATGCACTGATCACGTAATTGATCATGCACTGATCATGTGGCTGATCATGCACTGATCACGTGGCTGATCATGCACTGATCACGTGACTGATCATGCACTGATCACGTGACTGATCATGCACTGATCACGTGGCTATCATGCACTGATCACGTGGCTGACATACACTGATCACGTGCCTGATCATGCACTGATCACGTGGCTGATCATGCACTGATCACGTGACTGATCATGCACTGATCACGTGTCTGATCATGCACTGATCACGTGGCTATCATGCACTGATCACGTGGCTGATCATGCATGATCACGCAGCTACCATGTACTGGTCACATGACTGATCATGCACTGATCACGTGACTGATCATGCACTGATCACGTGGCTATCATGCACTACTCACGTGGCTGATCATGCAATGATCATGTAGCTACCATGTACAGGTCACGTGAATGATCATACACCCATCAGGTGACTGATCATGCACTGATCACGTGGCTATCATGCACTGATCACGAGACTGATCATGCACTGATCACGTCTATATCATGCACTGATCACATGACTGCCCATGCACTGATCACGTGGATGATCATACACTAATCTTGTGACAGATCATGCACTGATCACGTGGCTGATCATGCACTGATACCGTGACTGAGCATGGACTGATCACATGACTATCATGTAGTGATCACGTGACTTAATGGCGCTGATCATGTGACTGATCATGCGCTGATCATGTTTGCTATCATACACTGATCATGTGCCTCTGGAGGCAATAAACAAAGAGCTGAGTAGGCACGAATCAAACAGTCAGCAGGCAATAATCATGGAACTCAGGTGTGAGGAATCATGCTGCTCAGCTGGCAATAATCAAGCAGCTGAGCAGGCAGGAATCACATGCAGCTCAGCTGGCAATTGTCAAGCAGATGAGCAGACAGTAATCACGCAGCTCAGCAGGCCCAGATCACGTGACTGAGCATGCACTGTTCACGTGGCTGATCATACACTGATCACGTGATGATCATGCACTGATCACTGGATATCATGCACTGATCACGTGGCTGATCATACACTGTTCACGTGTCTGACCATGCACTGATCACGTGGCTGATCATACACTGCTCACGTAACTGATCATGCACTGATCACGTGGCTATCATGCACTGATCACGTGGCTGAACATGCACTGTTCACGTGGCTGATCACACACCTGTCACGTGACATATCATGCACTGATCACGTGGCACTCATGCACTGATCACGTGGCTGATCATACTCTGCTCACGTAACTCATGCACATCACGTGGCTATCATGCACTGCTCACGTGGCTCGTCATGGAATGATCACGTAGCAACCATATACTGGTCACGTGACTGATCATGCACTGATCACGTAAATGATCATGCACTGTTCACGTGACTGATCATGTACTGATCACGTGACTGATCATGCACTGATCACGTGGCTATCATGCACTGCTCACGTGGCTGATCATGCACGATCACGTGGCAACCATGTACTGGTCACGTGACTGATCATGCACTGATCACGTAATTGATCCTGCACTGATCACGTGGCTCATCATGCACTGATCACGTGGCTGATCACACACATCACGTGACTGATCATGCACTGATCACGTGGCTCTCATGCACTGATCACGTGGCTGTCATGCACTGATCACGTGGATATCATGCACTGATCACGTGGCTGATCACACACGTATCACATGACTGATCATGCACTGATCACGTGGCTATCATGCACTGATCACGTGGCTGATCATGCACTGATCACGTGGCTGATCATGCACTGATCACGTAGCTATCATGCACTGGTCACGTGACTGATCATGCACTGATCACGTAATTGATCATGCACTGATCATGTGGCTGATCATGCACTGATCACGCACTGATCACGTGGCTGATCATGCACTGATCACGTGACTGATCATGCACTGATCACGTGGCTGATCATGCACTGATCACGTGGCTGATCATGCACTGATCACGTGGCTGATCATGCACTGATCACGTGACTGATCATGCACTGATCACGTGACTGATCATGCACTGATCACGTGGCTATCATGCACTGCTCACGTGGCTGATCATGCATGATCACGCAGCTACCATGTACTGGTCACATGACTGATCATGCACTGATCACGTGACTGATCATGCAGTGATCACGTGGCTATCATGCACTACTCACGTGGCTGATCATGCAATGATCATGTAGCTACCATGTACAGGTCACGTGAATGATCATACACCCATCAGGTGACTGATCATGCACTGATCACGTGGCTATCATGCACTGATCACGAGACTGATCATGCACTGATCACGTCTATATCATGCACTGATCACATGACTGCCCATGCACTGATCACGTGGATGATCATACACTAATCATGTGACAGATCATGCACTGATCACGTGGCTGATCATGCACTGATACCGTGACTGAGCATGGACTGATCACATGACTATCATGTAGTGATCACGTGACTTAATGGCGCTGATCATGTGACTGATCATGCGCTGATCATGTTTGCTATCATACACTGATCATGTGCCTCTGGAGGCAATAAACAAAGAGCTGAGTAGGCACGAATCAAACAGTCAGCAGGCAATAATCATGGAACTCAGCTGTGAGGAATCATGCTGCTCAGCTGGCAATAATCAAGCAGCTGAGCAGGCAGGAATTACGCAGCACAGCTGGCAATTGTCAAGCAGATGACAGGCAGGAATCGTGCAGCTCAGCTGGCAATTGTCAAGCAGATGAGCAGACAGTAATCACGCAGCTCAGCAGGCCCAGATCACGTGACTGAGCATGCACTGTTCACGTGGCTGATCATACACTGATCACGTGACTGATCATGCACTGATCACGTGGCTATCATGCACTGATCACGTGGCTGATCATGCACTGATCACGTGCTGACCATGCACTGATCACGTGGCTGATCATGCACTGATCACGTAACTGATCATGCACTGATCACGTGGCTGATCATGCACTGATCACGTGGCTGATCACACATGTGTCACGTGACTGATCATGCACTGATCACGTGGCTATCATGCACTGATCACGTGGCTGATCATGCACTGATCACGTGGCTATCATGCACTGATCACGTGGCTGATCACACTATCACGTGACTGATCATGCACTGATCACGTGGCTATCATGCACTGATCACGTGGCTGATCATGCACTGATCACGTGGCTGATCATGCACTGATCACGTAGCTATCATGTACTGATCACGTGACTGATCATGCACTGATCACGTAATTGATCATGCACTGATCACGTGGCTGATCATGCACTGATCACGTGGCTGATCATGCACTGATCACGTGACTGATCATGCACTGATCACGTGACTGATCATGCACTGATCACGTGGCTATCATGCACTGATCACGTGGCTGACATACACTGATCACGTGCCTGGTCATGCACTGATCACGTGGCTGATCATGCACTGATCACGTGACTGATCATGCACTGATCAGTGTCTGATCATGCACTGATCACGTGGCTATCATGCACTGCTCACGTGGCTGATCATGCATGATCACGCAGCTACCATGTACTGGTCACATGACTGATCATGCACTGATCACGTGACTGATCATGCAGTGATCACGTGGCTATCATGCACTACTCACGTGGCTGATCATGCAATGATCATGTAGCTACCATGTACAGGTCACGTGAATGATCATACACCCATCAGGTGACTGATCATGCACTGATCACGTGGCTATCATGCACTGATCACGAGACTGATCATGCACTGATCACGTCTATATCATGCACTGATCACATGACTGCCCATGCACTGATCACGTGGATGATCATACACTAATCATGTGACAGATCATGCACTGATCACGTGGCTGATCATGCACTGATACCGTGACTGAGCATGGACTGATCACATGACTATCATGTAGTGATCACGTGACTTAATGGCGCTGATCATGTGACTGATCATGCGCTGATCATGTTTGCTATCATACACTGATCATGTGCCTCTGGAGGCAATAAACAAAGAGCTGAGTAGGCACGAATCAAACAGTCAGCAGGCAATAATCATGGAACTCAGGTGTGAGGAATCATGCTGCTCAGCTGGCAATAATCAAGCAGCTGAGCAGGCAGGAATTACGCAGCACAGCTGGCAATTGTCAAGCAGATGACAGGCAGGAATCGTGCAGCTCAGCTGGCAATTGTCAAGCAGATGAGCAGACAGTAATCACGCAGCTCAGCAGGCCCAGATCACGTGACTGAGCATGCACTGTTCACGTGGCTGATCATACACTGATCACGTGATGATCATGCACTGATCACTTGGATATCATGCACTGATCACGTGGCTGATCATACACTGTTCACGTGTCTGACCATGCACTGATCACGTGGCTGATCATACACTGCTCACGTAACTGATCATGCACTGATCACGTGGCTATCATGCACTGATCACGTGGCTGAACATGCACTGTTCACGTGGCTGATCACACACCTGTCACGTGACATATCATGCACTGATCACGTGGCACTCATGCACTGATCACGTGGCTGATCATACTCTCTCACGTAACTCATGCACACATCACGTGGCTATCATGCACTGCTCACGTGGCTGTCATGGAATGATCACGTAGCAACCATATACTGTCACGTGACTGATCATGCACTGATCACGTAAATGATCATGCACTGTTCACGTGACTGATCATGTACTGATCACGTGACTGATCATGCACTGATCACGTGGCTATCATGCACTGCTCACGTGGCTGATCATGCACGATCACGTAGCAACCATGTACTGGTCACGTGACTGATCATGCACTGATCACGTAATTGATCATGCACTGATCACGTGGCTCATCATGCACTGATCACGTGGCTGATCACACATGTATCACGTGACTGATCATGCACTGATCACGTGGCTCTCATGCACTGATCACGTGGCTGATCATGCACTGATCACGTGGCTATCATGCACTGATCACGTGACTGATCATGCACTGATCACGTCTATATCATGCACTGATCACATGACTGCCCATGCACTGATCACGTGGATGATCATACACTAATCATGTGACAGATCATGCACTGATCACGTGGCTGATCATGCACTGATACCGTGACTGAGCATGGACTGATCACATGACTATCATGTAGTGATCACGTGACTTAATGGCGCTGATCATGTGACTGATCATGCACTGATCATGTTTGCTATCATACACTGATCATGTGCCTCTGGAGGCAATAAACAAAGAGCTGAGTAGGCACGAATCAAACAGTCAGCAGGCAATAATCATGGAACTCAGGTGTGAGGAATCATGCTGCTCAGCTGGCAATAATCAAGCAGCTGAGCAGGCAGGAATCGCAGCTCAGCTGGCAATTGTCAAGCAGATGAGCAGACAGTAATCACGCAGCTCAGCAGGCCAGATCACGTGACTGAGCATGCACTGTTCACGTGGCTGATCATACACTGATCACGTGATGATCATGCACTGATCACTTGGATATCATGCACTGATCACGTGGCTGATCATACACTGTTCACGTGTCTGACCATGCACTGATCACGTGGCTGATCATACACTGCTCACGTAACTGATCATGCACTGATCACGTGGCTATCATGCACTGATCACGTGGCTGAACATGCACTGTTCACGTGGCTGATCACACACCTGTCACGTGACATATCATGCACTGATCACGTGGCACTCATGCACTGATCACGTGGCTGATCATACTCTGCTCACGTAACTCATGCACACATCACGTGGCTATCATGCACTGCTCGTGTCGTCATGGAATGATCACGTGCTGCCATATACTGCGTGACTGATCATGCACAGATCACGTAAATGATCATGCACTGTTCACGTGACTGATCATGTACTGATCACGTGACTGATCATGCACTGATCACGTGGCTATCATGCACTGCTCACGTGGCTGATCATGCACGATCACGTAGCAACCATGTACTGGTCACGTGACTGATCATGCACTGATCACGTAATTGATCATGCACTGATCACGTGGCTCATCATGCACTGATCACGTGGCTGATCACACATGTATCACGTGACTGATCATGCACTGATCACGTGGCTCTCATGCACTGATCACGTGGCTGATCATGCACTGATCACGTGGATATCATGCACTGATCACGTGGCTGATCACACACGTATCACATGACTGATCATGCACTGATCACGTGGCTATCATGCACTGATCACGTGGCTATCATGCACTGATCACGTGGCTGATCATGCACTGATCACGTAGCTACCATGCACTGATCACGTGACTGATCATGCACTGATCACGTAATTGATCATGCACTGATCACGTGGCTGATCATGCACTGATCACGTGGCTGATCATGCACTGATCACGTGACTGATCATGCACTGATCACGTGACTGATCATGCACTGATCACGTGGCTATCATGCACTGATCACGTGGCTGATCATGCACTGATCACGTGGCTGATCATGCACTGATCACGTGGCTGATCATGCACTGATCACGTGACTGATCATGCACTGATCACGTGGCTGATCATGCACTGATCACGTGACTGATCATGCACTGATCACGTGACTGATCATGCACTGATCACGTGGCTATCATGCACTGATCACGTGGCTGATCATGCATGATCACAGCTACCATGCACTGATCACGTGACTGATCATGCACTGATCACGTGACTGATCATGCACTGATCACGTGGCTATCATGCACTGATCACGTGGCTGATCATGCAATGATCACGTAGCTACCATGTACTGGTCACGTGAATGATCATGCACTGATCACGTGACTGATCATGCACTGATCACGTGGCTATCATGCACTGATCACGTGACTGATCATGCACTGATCACGTCTATATCATGCACTGATCACGTGACTGATCATGCACTGATCACGTGGCTGATCATACACTGATCACGTGACTGATCATGCACTGATCACGTGGCTGATCATGCACTGATCACGTGACTGATCATGCACTGATCACGTGACTGATCATGCACTGATCACGTGGCTATCATGCACTGCTCACGTGGCTGATCATGCATGATCACGCAGCTACCATGTACTGGTCACATGACTGATCATGCACTGATCACGTGACTGATCATGCAGTGATCACGTGGCTATCATGCACTACTCACGTGGCTGATCATGCAATGATCATGTAGCTACCATGTACAGGTCACGTGAATGATCATACACCCATCAGGTGACTGATCATGCACTGATCACGTGGCTATCATGCACTGATCACGAGACTGATCATGCACTGATCACGTCTATATCATGCACTGATCACATGACTGCCATGCACTGATCACGTGGATGATCATACACTAATCATGTGACAGATCATGCACTGATCACGTGGCTGATCATGCACTGATACCGTGACTGAGCATGGACTGATCACATGACTATCATGTAGTGATCACGTGACTTAATGGCGCTGATCATGTGACTGATCATGCGCTGATCATGTTTGCTATCATACACTGATCATGTGCCTCTGGAGGCAATAAACAAAGAGCTGAGTAGGCACGAATCAAACAGTCAGCAGGCAATAATCATGGAACTCAGGTGTGAGGAATCATGCTGCTCAGCTGGCAATAATCAAGCAGCTGAGCAGGCAGGAATCGTGCAGCTCAGCTGGCAATTGTCAAGCAGATGAGCAGACAGTAATCACGCAGCTCAGCAGGCCCAGATCACGTGACTGAGCATGCACTGTTCACGTGGCTGATCATACACTGATCACGTGATGATCATGCACTGATCACGTGGATATCATGCACTGATCACGTGGCTGATCATACACTGTTCACGTGTCTGACCATGCACTGATCACGTGGCTGATCATACACTGCTCACGTAACTGATCATGCACTGATCACGTGGCTATCATGCACTGATCACGTGGCTGAACATGCACTGTTCACGTGGCTGATCACACACTGTCACGTGACATATCATGCACTGATCACGTGGCACTCATGCACTGATCACGTGGCTGATCATACACTGCTCACGTACCTCATGCACACATCACGTGGCTATCATGCACTGATCACGTGGCTGTCATGCACTGATCACGTGGCTATCATGCACTGATCACGTGGCTGATCATGCACGTATCACATGACTGATCATGCACTGATCACGTGGCTGATCATGCACTGATCACGTGGCTATCATGCACTGATCACGTGGCTGATCATGCACTGATCACGTAGCTACCATGCACTGATCACGTGACTGATCATGCACTGATCACGTAATTGATCATGCACTGATCACGTGGCTGATCATGCACTGATCACGTGGCTGATCATGCACTGATCACGTGACTGATCATGCACTGATCACGTGGCTGATCATGCACTGATCACGTGGCTATCATGCACTGATCACGTGGCTGACATACACTGATCACGTGCCTGATCATGCACTGATCACGTGGCTGATCATGCACTGATCACGTGACTGATCATGCACTGATCACGTGTCTGATCATGCACTGATCACGTGGCTATCATGCACTGCTCACGTGGCTGATCATGCCATGATCACGCAGCTACCATGTACTGGTCACATGACTGATCATGCACTGATCACGTGACTGATCATGCACTGATCACGTGGCTATCATGCACTACTCACGTGGCTGATCATGCAATGATCATGTAGCTACCATGTACAGGTCACGTGAATGATCATACACCCATCAGGTGACTGATCATGCACTGATCACGTGGCTATCATGCACTGATCACGTGACTGATCATGCACTGATCACGTCTATATCATGCACTGATCACATGACTGCCCATGCACTGATCACGTGGATGATCATACACTAATCATGTGACAGATCATGCACTGATCACGTGGCTGATCATGCACTGATACCGTGACTGAGCATGGACTGATCACATGACTATCATGTAGTGATCACGTGACTTAATGGCGCTGATCATGTGACTGATCATGCGCTGATCATGTTTGCTATCATACACTGATCATGTGCCTCTGGAGGCAATAAACAAAGAGCTGAGTAGGCACGAATCAAACAGTCAGCAGGCAATAATCATGGAACTCAGGTGTGAGGAATCATGCTGCTCAGCTGGCAATAATCAAGCAGCTGAGCAGGCAGGAATTCCGCAGCTCAGCTGGCAATTGTCAAGCAGATGAGCAGACAGTAATCACGCAGCTCAGCAGGCCCAGATCACGTGACTGAGCATGCACTGTTCACGTGGCTGATCATACACTGATCACGTGATGATCATGCACTGATCACTTGGATATCATGCACTGATCACGTGGCTGATCATGCACTGTTCACGTGTCTGACCATGCACTGATCACGTGGCTGATCATACACTGCTCACGTAACTGATCATGCACTGATCACGTGGCTATCATGCACTGATCACGTGGCTGAACATGCACTGTTCACGTGGCTGATCACACACCTGTCACGTGACATATCATGCACTGATCACGTGGCACTCATGCACTGATCACGTGGCTGATCATACTCTGCTCACGTAACTCATGCACACATCACGTGGCTATCATGCACTGCTCACGTGGCTCGTCATGGAATGATCACGTAGCAACCATATACTGGTCACGTGACTGATCATGCAAAGATCACGTAAATGATCATGCACTGTTCACGTGACTGATCATGTACTGATCACGTGACTGATCATGCACTGATCACGTGGCTATCATGCTCTGCTCACGTGGCTGATCATGCACGATCACGTAGCAACCATGTACTGGTCACGTGACTGATCATGCACTGATCACGTAATTGATCCTGCACTGATCACGTGGCTCATCATGCACTGATCACGTGGCTGATCACACATGTATCACGTGACTGATCATGCACTGATCACGTGGCTCATGCACTGATCACGTGGCTGTCATGCACTGATCACGTGGATATCATGCACTGATCACGTGGCTGATCACACGTATCACATGACTGATCATGCACTGATCACGTGGCTATCATGCACTGATCACGTGGCTATCATGCACTGATCACGTGGCTGATCATGCAATGATCACGGTACCATGTACTGGTCACGTGACTGATCATGCACTGATCACGTAACTGATCATGCACTGATCACGTGGCTGATCATGCACTGATCACGTGGCTGATCATGCACTGATCACGTGACTGATCATGCACTGATCACGTGGCTGATCATGCACTGATCACGTGGCTGATCATGCACTGATCACGTGGCTGATCATGCACTGATCACGTGACTGATCATGCACTGATCACGTGACTGATCATGCACTGATCACGTGGCTATCATGCACTGCTCACGTGGCTGATCATGCCATGATCACGCAGCTACCATGTACTGGTCACATGACTGATCATGCACTGATCACGTGACTGATCATGCAGTGATCACGTGGCTATCATGCACTACTCACGTGGCTGATCATGCAATGATCATGTAGCTACCATGTACAGGTCACGTGAATGATCATACACCCATCAGGTGACTGATCATGCACTGATCACGTGGCTATCATGCACTGATCACGAGACTGATCATGCACTGATCACGTCTATATCATGCACTGATCACATGACTGCCCATGCACTGATCACGTGGATGATCATACACTAATCTTGTGACAGATCATGCACTGATCACGTGGCTGATCATGCACTGATACCGTGACTGAGCATGGACTGATCACATGACTATCATGTAGTGATCACGTGACTTAATGGCGCTGATCATGTGACTGATCATGCACTGATCATGTTTGCTATCATACACTGATCATGTGCCTCTGGAGGCAATAAACAAAGAGCTGAGTAGGCACGAATCAAACAGTCAGCAGGCAATAATCATGGAACTCAGGTGTGAGGAATCATGCTGCTCAGCTGGCAATAATCAAGCAGCTGAGCAGGCAGGAATTATGCAGCACAGCTGGCAATTGTCAAGCAGATGACAGGCAGGAATCGTGCAGCTCAGCTGGCAATTGTCAAGCAGATGAGCAGACAGTAATCACGCAGCTCAGCAGGCCCAGATCACGTGACTGAGCATGCACTGTTCACGTGGCTGATCATACACTGATCACGTGATGATCATGCACTGATCACGTGGCTATCATGCACTGATCACGTGGCTGATCATGCACTGTTCACGTGGCTGATCATGCACTGTCACGTGACTATCATGCACTGATCACGTGGCACTCATGCACTGATCACGTGGCTGATCATACACTGATCACGTAACTCATGCACACATCACGTGGCTATCATGCACTGCTCACGTGGCTGTCATGGAATGATCGTAGCAACCATATACTGGTCACGTGACTGATCATGCACTGATCACGTAAATGATCATGCACTGATCACGTGACTGATCATGTACTGATCACGTGACTGATCATGCACTGATCACGTGGCTATCATGCACTGCTCACATGGCTGATCATGCAACGATCACGTAGCAACCATGTACTGGTCACGTGACTGATCATGCACTGATCACGTAATTGATCATGCACTGATCACGTGGCTCATCATGCACTGATCACGTGGCTGATCACACATGATCACGTGACTGATCATGCACTGATCACGTGGCTATCATGCACTGATCACGTGGCTATCATGCACTGATCACGTGGCTGATCATGCACTGATCGTAGCTACCATGTACTGGTCACGTGACTGATCATGCACTGATCACGTAATTGATCATGCACTGATCATGTGGCTGATCATGCACTGATCACGTGGCTGATCATGCACTGATCACGTGACTGATCATGCACTGATCACGTGACTGATCATGCACTGATCACGTGGCTATCATGCACTGATCACTTGGCTGACATACACTGATCACGTGCCTGATCATGCACTGATCACGTGGCTGATCATGCACTGATCACGTGACTGATCATGCACTGATCATGTCTGATCATGCACTGATCACGTGGCTATCATGCACTGCTCACGTGGCTGATCATGCCATGATCACGCAGCTACCATGTACTGGTCACATGACTGATCATGCACTGATCACGTGACTGATCATGCAGTGATCACGTGGCTATCATGCACTACTCACGTGGCTGATCATGCAATGATCATGTAGCTACCATGTACAGGTCACGTGAATGATCATACACCCATCAGGTGACTGATCATGCACTGATCACGTGGCTATCATGCACTGATCACGAGACTGATCATGCACTGATCACGTCTATATCATGCACTGATCACATGACTGCCCATGCACTGATCACGTGGATGATCATACACTAATCATGTGACAGATCATGCACTGATCACGTGGCTGATCATGCACTGATACCGTGACTGAGCATGGACTGATCACATGACTATCATGTAGTGATCACGTGACTTAATGGCGCTGATCATGTGACTGATCATGCGCTGATCATGTTTGCTATCATACACTGATCATGTGCCTCTGGAGGCAATAAACAAAGAGCTGAGTAGGCACGAATCAAACAGTCAGCAGGCAATAATCATGGAACTCAGGTGTGAGGAATCATGCTGCTCAGCTGGCAATAATCAAGCAGCTGAGCAGGCAGGAATTACGCAGCACAGCTGGCAATTGTCAAGCAGATGACAGGCAGGAATCGTGCAGCTCAGCTGGCAATTGTCAAGCAGATGAGCAGACAGTAATCACGCAGCTCAGCAGGCCCAGATCACGTGACTGAGCATGCACTGTTCACGTGGCTGATCATACACTGATCACGTGATGATCATGCACTGATCACTTGGATATCATGCACTGATCACGTGGCTGATCATACACTGTTCACGTGTCTGACCATGCACTGATCACGTGGCTGATCATACACTGCTCACGTAACTGATCATGCACTGATCACGTGGCTATCATGCACTGATCACGTGGCTGAACATGCACTGTTCACGTGGCTGATCACACACCTGTCACGTGACATATCATGCACTGATCACGTGGCACTCATGCACTGATCACGTGGCTGATCATACTCTGCTCACGTAACTCATGCACATCACGTGGCTATCATGCACTGCTCACGTGGCTCGTCATGGAATGATCACGTAGCAACCATATACTGGTCACGTGACTGATCATGCACAGATCACGTAAATGATCATGCACTGTTCACGTGACTGATCATGTACTGATCACGTGACTGATCATGCACTGATCACGTGGCTATCATGCTCTGCTCACGTGGCTGATCATGCAACGATCACGTAGCAACCATGTACTGGTCACGTGACTGATCATGCACTGATCACGTAATTGATCATGCACTGATCACGTGGCTCATCATGCACTGATCACGTGGCTGATCACACATGTATCACGTGACTGATCATGCACTGATCACGTGGCTCTCATGCACTGATCACGTGGCTGATCATGCACTGATCACGTGGATATCATGCACTGATCACGTGGCTGATCATGCGTATCACGTGACTGATCATGCACTGATCACGTGGCTGATCATGCACTGATCACGTGGCTGATCATGCACTGATCACGTGGCTGATCACACATGATCACGTGACTGATCATGCACTGATCACGTGGCTCTCATGCACTGATCACGTGGCTGATCATGCACTGATCACGTGGCTATCATGCACTGATCACGTGGCTGATCACACGTATCACATGACTGATCATGCACTGATCACGTGGCTATCATGCACTGATCACGTGGCTATCATGCACTGATCACGTGGCTGATCATGCACTGATCACGTAGCTACCATGCACTGGTCACGTGACTGATCATGCACTGATCACGTAATTGATCATGCACTGATCATGTGGCTGATCATGCACTGATCACGTGGCTGATCATGCACTGATCACATGTGATCATGCACTGATCACGTGACTGATCATGCACTGATCACGTGGCTATCATGCACTGATCACGTGGCTGATCATACACTGATCACGTGCCTGATCATGCACTGATCACGTGGCTGATCATGCACTGATCACGTGACTGATCATGCACTGATCACGTGTCTGATCATGCACTGATCACGTGGCTATCATGCACTGCTCACGTGGCTGATCATGCATGATCACGCAGCTACCATGTACTGGTCACATGACTGATCATGCACTGATCACGTGACTGATCATGCAGTGATCACGTGGCTATCATGCACTACTCGCGTGGCTGATCATGCAATGATCATGTAGCTACCATGTACAGGTCACGTGAATGATCATACACCCATCAGGTGACTGATCATGCACTGATCACGTGGCTATCATGCACTGATCACGAGACTGATCATGCACTGATCACGTCTATATCATGCACTGATCACATGACTGCCCATGCACTGATCACGTGGATGATCATACACTAATCTTGTGACAGATCATGCACTGATCACGTGGCTGATCATGCACTGATACCGTGACTGAGCATGGACTGATCACGTGACTATCATGTAGTGATCACGTGACTTAATGGCGCTGATCATGTGACTGATCATGCGCTGATCATGTTTGCTATCATGCACTGATCATGTGCCTCTGGAGGCAATAAACAAAGAGCTGAGTAGGCACGAATCAAACAGTCAGCAGGCAATAATCATGGAACTCAGGTGTGAGGAATCATGCTGCTCAGCTGGCAATAATCAAGCAGCTGAGCAGGCAGGAATTCGCAGTGTCAAGCAGATGACAGGCAGGAATCGTGCAGCTCAGCTGGCAATTGTCAAGCAGATGAGCAGACAGTAATCACGCAGCTCAGCAGGCCCAGATCACGTGACTGAGCATGCACTGTTCGCGTGGCTGATCATACACTGATCACGTGATGATCATGCACTGATCACTTGGATATCATGCACTGATCGCGTGGCTGATCATACACTGTTCGCGTGTCTGACCATGCACTGATCACGTGGCTGATCATACACTGCTCACGTAACTGATCATGCACTGATCACGTGGCTATCATGCACTGATCACGTGGCTGAACATGCACTGTTCACGTGGCTGATCACACACCTGTCACGTGACATATCATGCACTGATCACGTGGCTGATCATGCTCTGCTCACGTAACTCATGCACACATCACGTGGCTATCATGCACTGCTCACGTGGCTCGTCATGGAATGATCACGTGGCAACCATATACTGGTCACGTGACTGATCATGCAAGATCACGTAAATGATCATGCACTGTTCACGTGACTGATCATGTACTGATCACGTGACTGATCATGCACTGACCGCGTGGCTATCATGCTCTGCTCACGTGGCTGATCATGCACGATCACGTAGCAACCATGTACTGATCACGTGACTGATCATGCACTGATCACGTAATTGATCCTGCACTGATCACGTGGCTCATCATGCACTGATCACGTGGCTGATCACACATGTATCACGTGACTGATCATGCACTGATCACGTGGCTCTCATGCACTGATCACGTGGCTGTCATGCACTGATCACGTGGATATCATGCACTGATCACGTGGCTGATCACACACGTATCACATGACTGATCATGCACTGATCACGTGGCTATCATGCACTGATCACGTGGCTATCATGCACTGATCACGTGGCTGATCAGGCAATGATCGCGTAGCTACCATGTACTGGTCACGTGACTGATCATGCACTGATCACGTATTGATCATGCACTGATCATGTGGCTGATCATGCACTGATCGCGTGGCTGATCATGCACTGATCACATAACTGATCATGCACTGATCACGTGACTGATCATGCACTGATCACGTGGCTATCATGCACTGATCACGTGGCTGACATACACTGATCACGTGCCTGGTCATGCACTGATCACGTGGCTGATCATGCACTGATCACGTGACTGATCATGCACTGATCACGTGTCTGATCATGCACTGATCGCGTGGCTATCATGCACTGCTCACGTGGCTGATCATGCATGATCACGCAGCTACCATGTACTGGTCACATGACTGATCATGCACTGATCACGTGACTGATCATGCAGTGATCACGTGGCTATCATGCACTACTCACGTGGCTGATCATGCAATGATCATGTAGCTACCATGTACAGGTCACGTGAATGATCATACACCCATCAGGTGACTGATCATGCACTGATCACGTGGCTATCATGCACTGATCACGAGACTGATCATGCACTGATCACGTCTATATCATGCACTGATCACATGACTGCCCATGCACTGATCACGTGGATGATCATACACTAATCTTGTGACAGATCATGCACTGATCACGTGGCTGATCATGCACTGATACCGTGACTGAGCATGGACTGATCACATGACTATCATGTAGTGATCACGTGACTTAATGGCGCTGATCATGTGACTGATCATGCGCTGATCATGTTTGCTATCATACACTGATCATGTGCCTCTGGAGGCAATAAACAAAGAGCTGAGTAGGCACGAATCAAACAGTCAGCAGGCAATAATCATGGAACTCAGGTGTGAGGAATCATGCTGCTCAGCTGGCAATAATCAAGCAGCTGAGCAGGCAGGAATTACGCAGCACAGCTGGCAATTGTCAAGCAGATGACAGGCAGGAATCGTGCAGCTCAGCTGGCAATTGTCAAGCAGATGAGCAGACAGTAATCACGCAGCTCAGCAGGCCCAGATCACGTGACTGAGCATGCACTGTTCACGTGGCTGATCATACACTGATCACGTGATGATCATGCACTGATCACTGGATATCATGCACTGATCGCGTGGCTGATCATGCACTGTTCACGTGTCTGACCATGCACTGATCACGTGGCTGATCATACACTGCTCACGTAACTGATCATGCACTGATCACGTGGCTATCATGCACTGATCGCGTGGCTGAACATGCACTGTTCGCGTGGCTGATCACACACCTGTCACGTGACATATCATGCACTGATCACGTGGCACTCATGCACTGATCACGTGGCTGATCATACTCTGCTCACGTAACTCATGCACACATCACGTGGCTATCATGCACTGCTCACGTGGCTCGTCATGGAATGATCGCGTAGCAACCATATACTGGTCACGTGACTGATCATGCACAGATCGCGTAAATGATCATGCACTGTTCACGTGACTGATCATGTACTGATCACGTGACTGATCATGCACTGATCACGTGGCTATCATGCTCTGCTCACGTGGCTGATCATGCAGCGATCACGTAGCAACCATGTACTGGTCACGTGACTGATCATGCACTGATCACGTAATTGATCCTGCACTGATCACGTGGCTCATCATGCACTGATCACGTGGCTGATCACACATGTATCACGTGACTGATCATGCACTGATCCGTGGCTCTCATGCACTGATCACGTGGCTGTCATGCACTGATCACGTGGATATCATGCACTGATCACGTGGCTGATCACACACGTATCACATGACTGATCATGCACTGATCACGTGGCTATCATGCACTGATCGCGTGGCTGATCATGCACTGATCACGTGGTACCATGTACTGTCACGTGACTGATCATGCACTGATCACGTAATTGATCATGCACTGATCATGTGGCTGATCATGCACTGATCACGTGGCTGATCATACACTGATCACGTAACTGATCATGCACTGATCACGTGACTGATCATGCACTGATCACGTGGCTATCATGCACTGATCACGTGGCTGACATGCACTGATCACGTGCCTGATCATGCACTGATCACGTGACTGATCATGCACTGATCACGTGTCTGATCATGCACTGATCACGTGGCTATCATGCACTGCTCACGTGGCTGATCATGCCATGATCACGCAGCTACCATGCACTGGTCACATGACTGATCATGCACTGATCACGTAACTGATCATGCAGTGATCACGTGGCTATCATGCACTACTCACGTGGCTGATCATGCAATGATCATGTGCTACCATGTACAGGTCACGTGAATGATCATGCACCGATCAGGTGACTGATCATGCACTGATCACGTGGCTATCATGCACTGATCACATGACTGCCATGCACTGATCACGTGGATGATCATACACTAATCACGTGACAGATCATGCACTGATCACGTGGCTGATCATGCACTGATACCGTGACTGAGCATGGACTGATCACGTGACTATCATGTAGTGATCACGTGACTTAATGGCGCTGATCATGTGACTGATCATGCGCTGATCATGTTTGCTATCATGCACTGATCACGTGCCTCTGGAGGCAATAAACAAAGAGCTGAGTAGGCACGAATCAAACAGTCAGCAGGCAATAATCATGGAACTCAGGTGTGAGGGATCATGCTGCTCAGCTGGCAATAATCAAGTGGCTGAGCAGGCAGGAATTACGCAGCACAGCTGGCAATTGTCAAGCAGATGACAGGCAGGAATCGTGCAGCTCAGCTGGCAATTGTCAAGCAGATGAGCATGCAGTGATCACGCAGCTCAGCAGGCCCTGATCACGTGACTGAGCATGCACTGTTCACGTGGCTGATCATGCACTGATCACGTGATGATCATGCACTGATCACGTGGCTATCATGCACTGATCACGTGGCTGATCATGCACTGATCACGTAACTGATCATGCACTGATCACGTGGCTATCATGCACTGATCACGTGGCTGATCATGCACTGATCACGTGGCTGATCACACACCTGTCACGTGACATATCATGCACTGATCACGTGGCACTCATGCACTGATCACGTGGCTGATCATACTCTGCTCACGTAACTCATGCACACATCACGTGGCTATCATGCACTGCTCACGTGGCTCGTCATGGAATGATCACGTAGCAACCATATACTGGTCACGTGACTGATCATGCACTGATCACGTAAATGATCATGCACTGATCACGTGACTGATCATGCACTGATCACGTGACTGATCATGCACTGATCACGTGGCTATCATGCTCTGCTCACGTGGCTGATCATGCAACGATCACGTAGCAACCATGTACTGGTCACGTGACTGATCATGCACTGATCACGTAATTGATCATGCACTGATCACGTGGCTCATCATGCACTGATCACGTGGCTGATCACACATATCACGTGACTGATCATGCACTGATCACGTGGCTCTCATGCACTGATCACGTGGCTGTCATGCACTGATCACGTGGATATCATGCACTGATCATGTGGCTGATCATGCACGTATCACATGACTGATCATGCACTGATCACGTGGCTATCATGCACTGATCGCGTGGCTATCATGCACTGATCACGTGGCTGATCAGGCAATGATCACATGCTACCATGTACTGGTCACGTGACTGATCATGCACTGATCACGTAATTGATCATGCACTGATCACGTGGCTGATCATGCACTGATCGCGTGGCTGATCATGCACTGATCACATAACTGATCATGCACTGATCACGTGACTGATCATGCACTGATCGCGTGGCTATCATGCACTGATCACGTGGCTGACATACACTGATCACGTGCCTGATCATGCACTGATCGCGTGGCTGATCATGCACTGATCACGTGACTGATCATGCACTGATCTCGTGTCTGATCATGCACTGATCACGTGGCTATCATGCACTGCTCACGTGGCTGATCATGCCATGATCGCATGGCTACCATGTACTGGTCACATGACTGATCATGCACTGATCACGTGACTGATCATGCACTGATCACGTGGCTATCATGCACTACTCACGTGGCTGATCATGCAATGATCATGTAGCTACCATGTACAGGTCACGTGAATGATCATACACCCATCAGGTGACTGATCATGCACTGATCACGTGGCTATCATGCACTGATCACGTGACTGATCATGCACTGATCACGTCTATATCATGCACTGATCACATGACTGCCCATGCACTGATCACGTGGCTGATCATGCACTGATACACGTGACTGATCATGCACTGATCACATGACTATCATGTAGTGATCACGTGACTTAATGGCGCTGATCATGTGACTGATCATGCGCTGATCATGTTTGCTATCATACACTGATCATGTGCCTCTGGAGGCAATAAACAAAGAGCTGAGTAGGCACGAATCAAACAGTCAGCAGGCAATAATCATGGAACTCAGGTGTGAGGAATCATGCTGCTCAGCTGGCAATAATCAAGCAGCTGAGCAGGCAGGAATTACGCAGCACAGCTGGCAATTGTCAAGCAGATGACAGGCAGGAATCGTGCAGCTCAGCTGGCAATTGTCAAGCAGATGAGCAGACAGTAATCACGCAGCTCAGCAGGCCCAGATCACGTGACTGAGCATGCACTGTTCACGTGGCTGATCATACACTGATCACGTGATGATCATGCACTGATCACGGATATCATGCACTGATCACGTGGCTGATCATACACTGTTCACGTGTCTGACCATGCACTGATCACGTGGCTGATCATACACTGCTCACGTAACTGATCATGCACTGATCACGTAGCTATCATGCACTGATCACGTGGCTGAACATGCACTGTTCACGTGGCTGATCACACACTGTCACGTGACATATCATGCACTGATCACGTGGCACTCATGCACTGATCACGTGGCTGATCATACTCTGCTCGCGTAACTCATGCACACATCACGTGGCTATCATGCACTGCTCACGTGGCTGTCATGGAATGATCATAGCAACCATATACTGGTCACGTGACTGATCATGCAAAGATCACGTAAATGATCATGCACTGTTCACGTGACTGATCATGTACTGATCGCGTGACTGATCATGCACTGATCACGTGGCTATCATGCACTGATCACGTGGCTGATCATGCACGATCACGTAGCAACCATGTACTGGTGCGTGACTGATCATGCACTGATCGCGTAATTGATCCTGCACTGATCACGTGGCTCATCATGCACTGATCACGTGGCTGATCACACATGTATCACGTGACTGATCATGCACTGATCCCGTGGCTCTCATGCACTGATCACGTGGCTGTCATGCACTGATCGCGTGGATATCATGCACTGATCACGTGGCTGATCACACACGTATCACATGACTGATCATGCACTGATCACGTGGCTATCATGCACTGATCACGTGGCTGATCAGGCAATGATCGCGTAGCTACCATGTACTGGTCGCGTGACTGATCATGCACTGATCACGTAATTGATCATGCACTGATCATGTGGCTGATCATGCACTGATCACGTGGCTGATCATGCACTGATCACATAACTGATCATGCACTGATCACGTGACTGATCATGCACTGATCACGTGGCTATCATGCACTGATCACGTGGCTGGACATGCACTGATCACGTGCCTGATCATGCACTGATCACGTGGCTGATCATGCACTGATCGCGTGACTGATCATGCACTGATCACGTGGCTATCATGCACTGCTCACGTGGCTGATCATGCCATGATCACGCAGCTACATGTACTGGTCGCATGACTGATCATGCACTGATCACGTGACTGATCATGCAGTGATCACGTGGCTATCATGAACTACTCACGTGGCTGATCATGCAATGATCGTAGCTACCATGTACAGGTCACGTGAATGATCATACATCCATCAGGTGACTGATCATGCACTGATCACGTGGCTATCATGCACTGATCACGAGACTGATCATGCACTGTTCACGTCTATATCATGCACTGATCACATGACTGCCCGTGCACTGATCACGTGGATGATCATACACTAATCTTGTGACAGATCATGCACTGATCACGTGGCTGATCATGCACTGATACCGTGACTGAGCATGGACTGATCACATGACTATCATGGAGTGATCACGTGACTTAATGGCGCTGATCATGTGACTGATCATGCGCTGATCATGTTTGCTATCATACACTGCTCATGTGCCTCTGGAGGCAATAAACAAAGAGCTGAGTAGGCACGAATCAAACAGTCAGCAGGCAATAATCATGGAACTCAGGTGTGAGGAATCATGCTGCTCAGCTGGCAATAATCAAGCAGCTGAGCAGGCAGGAATTACGCGGCACAGCTGGCAATTGTCAAGCAGATGACAGGCAGGAATCGTGCAGCTCAGCTGGCAATTGTCAAGCAGATGAGCAGACAGTAATCACGCAGCTCAGCAGGCCCAGATCACGTGACTGAGCATGCACTGTTCACGTGGCTGATCATGCACTGATCACGTGATGATCATGCACTGATCACTTGGATATCATGCACTGATCACGTGGCTGATCATACACTGTTCACGTGACTGATCATGCACTGATCACGTGGCTATCATGCACTGATCACGTGGCTGATCATGCACTGATCAGTGGCTGATCATGCACTGATCACGTGGCTGATCATACACTGATCACGTAACTGATCATGCACTGATCACGTGGCTATCATGCACTGATCACGTGGCTGATCATGCACTGTTCGCGTGGCTGATCACACACTGTCACGTGACATATCATGCACTGATCACGTGGCACTCATGCACTGATCACGTGGCGATCATACTCTGCTCACGTAACTCATGCACACATCCGTGGCTATCATGCACTGCTCACGTGGCTCGTCATGGAATGATCACGCATGCAACCATATACTGGTAACGTGACTGATCATGCAAAGATCGCGTAAATGATCATGCACTGTTCGCGTGACTGATCATGTACTGATCACGTGACTGATCATGCACTGACCACGTGGCTATCATGCTCTGCTCACGTGGCTGATCATGCACGATCACGTAGCAACCATGTACTGGTCACGTGACTGATCATGCACTGATCGCGTAATTGATCCTGCACTGATCACGTGGCTCATCATGCACTGATCACGTGGCTGATCACACATGTATCACGTGACTGATCATGCACTGATCGTGGCTCTCATGCACTGATCACGTGGCTGTCATGCACTGATCGCGTGGATATCATGCACTGATCATGTGGCTGATCACACGTATCACATGACTGATCATGCACTGATCACGTGGCTATCATGCACTGATCGCGTGGCTATCATGCACTGATCGCGTGGCTGATCAGGCAATGATCACGTAGCTACCATGTACTGGTCACGTGACTGATCATGCACTGATCACGTAATTGATCATGCACTGATCATGTGGCTGATCATGCACTGATCACGTGGCTGATCATCACTGATCACATAACTGATCATGCACTGATCACGTGACTGATCATGCACTGATCGCGTGGCTATCATGCACTGATCACTTGGCTGGACATACACTGATCACGTGCCTGGTCATGCACTGATCGCGTGGCTGATCATGCACTGATCACGTGACTGATCATGCACTGATCACGTGTCTGATCATGCACTGATCGCGTGGCTGATCATGCACTGCTCTCGTGACTGATCATGCACTGATCACGTGGCTATCATGCACTGATCACGTGGCTGTCATGCATGATCACGCAGCTACCATGTACTGGTCACATGACTGATCATGCACTGATCACGTGACTGATCATGCAGTGATCACGTGGCTATCATGAACTACTCACGTGGCTGATCATGCAATGATCATGTAGCTACCATGTACAGGTCACGTGAATGATCATACACCCATCAGGTGACTGATCATGCACTGATCACGTGGCTATCATGCACTGATCACGAGACTGATCATGCACTGTTCACGTCTATATCATGCACTGATCACATGACTGCCCGTGCACTGATCACGTGGATGATCATACACTAATCTTGTGACAGATCATGCACTGATCGCGTGGCTGATCATGCACTGATACCGTGACTGAGCATGGACTGATCACATGACTATCATGCAGTGATCACGTGACTTAATGGCCTGATCATGTGACTGATCATGCGCTGATCATGTTTGCTATCATACACTGATCATGTGCCTCGGAGGCAATAAACAAGAGCTGAGTGGTGAATCAAACAGTCAGCAGGCAATAATCATGGAACTCAGGTGTGAGGAATCATGCTGCTCAGCTGGCAATAATCAAGCAGCTGAGCAGGCAGGAATTACGCAGCACAGCTGGCAATTGTCAAGCAGATGACAGGCAGGAATCGTGCAGCTCAGCTGGCAATTGTCAAGCAGATGAGCAGACAGTAATCACGCAGCTCAGCAGGCCCAGATCACGTGGCTGAGCATGCACTGTTCACGTGGCTGATCATGCACTGATCACGTAATGATCATGCACTGATCACGTGGCTATCATGCACTGATCACGTGGCTTATCATGCACTGATCACGTGTCTGATCATGCACTGATCACGTGGCTGATCATGCACTGCTCACGTAACTGATCATGCACTGATCACGTGGCTATCATGCACTGATCCGTGGCTGAACATGCACTGTTCGCGTGGCTGATCACACACCTGTCACGTGACATATCATGCACTGATCGTGGCACTCATGCACTGATCACGTGGCTGATCATACTCTGCTCACGTCATGCACATCACGTGGCTATCATGCACTGCTCCGTGGCTGCGTCATGGAATGATCACATAGCAACCATATACTGGTAACGTGACTGATCATGCAAGATCACGTAAATGATCATGCACTGTTCACGTGACTGATCATGTACTGATCACGTGACTGATCATGCACTGACCACGTGGCTATCATGCTCTGCTCACGTGGCTGATCATGCAGCGATCACGTAGCAACCATGTACTGGTCACGTGACTGATCATGCACTGATCACGTAACTGATCCTGCACTGATCACGTGGCTCATCATGCACTGATCACGTGGCTGATCACGCATGTATCACGTGACTGATCATGCACTGATCCGTGGCTCTCATGCACTGATCACGTGGCTGTCATGCACTGATCACGTGGATATCATGCACTGATCACGTGGCTGATCACACACGTATCACATGACTGATCATGCACTGATCGCGTGGCTATCATGCACTGATCACGTGGCTATCATGCACTGATCGCGTGGCTGATCAGGCAATGATCGCGTAGCTACCATGTACTGGTCGCGTGACTGATCATGCGCTGATCACGTAATTGATCATGCACTGATCATGTGGCTGATCATGCACTGATCACGTGGCTGATCATACACTGATCACATAACTGATCATGCACTGATCACGTGACTGATCATGCACTGATCACGTGGCTATCATGCACTGATCACTTGGCTGGACATACACTGATCACGTGCCTGATCATGCACTGATCACGTGGCTGATCATGCACTGATCACGTGACTGATCATGCACTGATCTCGTGTCTGATCATGCACTGATCACGTGGCTATCATGCACTGCTCACGTGGCTGATCATGCCATGATCACGCAGCTACCATGTACTGGTCACATGACTGATCATGCACTGATCACGTGACTGATCATGCAGTGATCACGTGGCTATCATGAACTACTCACGTGGCTGATCATGCAATGATCATGTAGCTACCATGTACAGGTCACGTGATGATCATACACCCATCAGGTGACTGATCATGCACTGATCACGTGGCTATCATGCACAGATCACGAGACTGATCATGCACTGTTCACGTCTATATCATGCACTGATCACATGACTGCCCGTGCACTGATCACGTGGATGATCATACACTAATCTTGTGACAGATCATGCACTGATCACGTGGCTGATCATGCACTGATACCGTGACTGAGCATGGACTGATCACGTGACTATCATGTAGTGATCACGTGACTTAATGGCGCTGATCATGTGACTGATCATGCGCTGATCATGTTTGCTATCATACACTGATCATGTGCCTCTGGAGGCAATAAACAAAGAGCTGAGTAGGCACGAATCAAACAGTCAGCAGGCAATCATGGAACTCAGCTGTGAGGACTCATGCTGCTCAGCTGGCAATAATCAAGCAGCTGAGCAGGCAGGAATTACGCAGCACAGCTGGCAATTGTCAAGCAGATGACAGGCAGGAATCGTGCAGCTCAGCTGGCGAGTATCAGGCAGATGAGCAGACAGTAATCACGCAGCTCAGCAGGCCCAGATCACGTGACTGAGCATGCACTGTTCACGTGGCTGATCATACACTGATCACGTGATGATCATGCACTGATCACTTGGATATCATGCACTGATCACGTGGCTGATCATACACTGTTCACGTGTCTGATCATGCACTGATCACGTGGCTGATCATACACTGTCACGTGACTATCATGCACTGATCACGTGGCTGATCATGCACTGATCACGTGGCTGATCACACACCTGTCACGTGACATATCATGCACTGATCACGTGGCACTCATGCACTGATCACGTGGCTGATCATGCTCTGCTCACGTAACTCATGCACACATCACGTGGCTATCATGCACTGATCACGTGGCTCATCATGGAATGATCATAGCAACCATATACTGGTAACGTGACTGATCATGCAAAGATCACGTAAATGATCATGCACTGTTCACGTGACGATCATGTACTGATCACGTGACTGATCATGCACTGACCACGTGGCTATCATGCTCTGCTCACGTGGCTGATCATGCATGATCACGTAGCAACCATGTACTGGTCACGTGACTGATCATGCACTGATCACGTAATTGATCCTGCACTGATCACGTGGCTCATCATGCACTGATCACGTGGCTGATCACGCATGTATCACGTGACTGATCATGCACTGATCACGTGGCTCTCATGCACTGATCACGTGCCTGATCATGCACTGATCCGTGGCTGATCACACACGTGATCACATGACTGATCATGCACTGATCACGTGGCTATCATGCACTGATCACGTGGCTATCATGCACTGATCAGTGGCTGATCAGCAATGATCACGTGGCTATCATGTACTGGTCACGTGGCTGTCATGCTGCTGATCGCATCAATTGATCATGCACTGATCATGTGGCTGATCATGCACTGATCAGTGGCTGATCATGCACTGATCACATAACTGATCATGCATGATCACGTGACTGATCATGCACTGATCAGCGTGGCTATCATGCACTGATCACCATGGCTGATCAGGCATGATCACGTAGCTATCATGTACTGATCACGTGACTGATCATGCACTGATCACGTGATTGATCATGCACTGATCAGTGACTGATCATGCACTGATCACGTGGCTGATCATGCACTGATCCGTGGCTGATCATGCACTGATCAGTGGCTGATCAGGCATGATCGTGGTACCATGTACTGATCACGTGACTGATCATGCACTGATCACGTGATTGATCATGCACTGATCACGTGGCTGATCACATGCACTGATCACGTGGCTGATCATGCACTGATCACACTGATCATGCACTGATCACGTGACTGATCATGCACTGATCACGTCTATATCATGCACTGATCACATGACTGCCCGTGCACTGATCACGTGGATGATCATACACTAATCTTGTGACAGATCGTACTGATCACGTGGCTGATCATGCACTGATACGTGACTGAGCATGGACTGATCACATGACTATCATGTAGTGATCACGTGACTTAATGGCGCTGATCATGTGACTGATCATGCGCTGATCATGTTTGCTATCATACACTGATCATGTGCCTCTGGAGGCAATGAACAAAGAGCTGAGTAGGCACACAATCAAACAGTCAGCAGGCAATAATCATGGAACACAGGTGTGAGGAATCATGCTGCTCAGCTGGCAATGATCAAGCAGCTGAGCAGGCAGAATTCGCCAGCGGCTGGCAATTGTCAAGCAGATGACAGGCAGGAATGAGTGCAGCCAGCTGGCAATTGTCAAGCAGATGAGCAGACAGT
>NW_026894846.1:0-69153 GCF_032452875.1 Bos javanicus
GATCACGTGACTGAGCATGCACTGTTCACGTGGCTGATCATACACTGATCACGTGATGATCATGCACTGATCACTTGGATATCATGCACTGATCACGTGGCTGATCATACACTGTTCATGTGTCTGACCATGCACTTTGATCATTGATCATACACTGCTCACGTAACTGATCATGCACTGATCACGTGGCTATCATGCACTGATCACGTGGCTGAACATGCACTGTTCACGTGGCTGATCACACACCTGTCACGTGACATATCATGCACTGATCACGTGGCACTCATGCACTGATCACGTGGCTGATCATACTCTGCTCACGTAACTCATGCACTGATCACGTGGCTATCATGCACTGCTCACGTGGCTGTCATGGAATGATCACGTAGCTACCATATACTGGTCACGTGACTGATCATGCAAAGATCACGTAAATGATCATGCACTGTTCACGTGACTGATCATGTACTGATCACGTGACTGATCATCACACTGACCACGTGGCTATCATGCTCTGCTCACGTGGCTGATCATGCAACGATCACGTAGCAACCATGTACTGGTCACGTGACTGATCATGCACTGATCACGTAATTGATCCTGCACACTGATCACGTGGCTGATCATGTATCACGTGACTGATCATGCACTGATCACGTGGCTCTCATGCACTGATCACGTGGCTGTCATGCACTGATCACGTGGATATATCATGCACTGATCATGTGGCTGATCACACACGTATCAAATGACTGATCATGCACTGATCACGTGGCTGATCATGCACTGATCACGTGGCTATCATGCACTGATCACGTGGCTGATCATGCAATGATCACGTAGCTACCATGTACTGGTCACGTGACTGATCATGCACTGATCACGTAATTGATCATGCACTGATCATGTGGCTGATCATGCACTGATCACGTGGCTGATCATACACTGATCACATGACTGATCATGCACTGATCACGTGACTGATCATGCACTGATCACGTGGCTATCATGCACTGATCACTTGGCTGACATACACTGATCACGTGCTGATCATGCCTGATCACGTGGCTGATCATGCACTGATCACGTGACTGATCATGCACTGATCACGTGACTGATCATGCACTGATCACGTGGCTATCATGCACTGCTCACGTGGCTGATCATGCCATGATCACGCAGCTACCATGTACTGGTCACGTGACTGATCATGCACTGATCACGTGATTGATCATGCACTGATCACGTGGCTGATCATGCACTGATCACGTGGCTGATCACACATGTATCACGTGACTGATCATGCACTGATCACGTGGCTCTCATGCACTGATCACGTGGCTGTCATGCACTGATCACGTGGATATCATGCACTGATCACGTGGCTGATCACACACGTATCACATGACTGATCATGCACTGATCACGTGGCTGATCATGCACTGATCACGTGGCTATCATGCACTGATCACGTGGCTGATCATGCACTGATCACGTAGCTACCATGCACTGATCACGTGACTGATCATGCACTGATCACGTAATTGATCATGCACTGATCACGTGGCTGATCATGCACTGATCACGTGGCTGATCATGCACTGATCACGTAACTGATCATGCACTGATCACGTGACTGATCATGCACTGATCACGTGGCTGATCATGCACTGATCACGTGACTGATCATGCACTGATCACGTGACTGATCATGCACTGATCACGTGGCTATCATGCACTGATCACGTGGCTGATCATGCACTGATCACGTAGCTATCATGCACTGATCACGTGACTGATCATGCACTGATCACGTGGCTGATCATGCACTGATCACGTGGCTGATCATGCACTGATCACGTGACTGATCATGCACTCACGTGACTGATCATGCACTGATCACGTGGCTATCATGCACTGATCACGTGGCTGACATGCACTGATCACGTGACTGATCATGCACTGATCACGTGACTGATCATGCACTGATCACGTGGCTATCATGAACTACTCACGTGGCTGATCATGCAGCGATCATGTAGCAACCATGTACAGGTCACGTGAATGATCATACACCCATCAGGTGACTGATCATGCACTGATCGCGTGGCTATCATGCACTGATCACGAGACTGATCATGCACTGTTCACGTCTATATCATGCACTGATCACACGACTGCCCGTGCACTGATCACGTGGATGATCATACACTAATCTTGTGACAGATCATGCACTGATCACGTGGCTGATCATGCACTGATACCGTGACTGAGCATGGACTGATCACATGACTATCATGTAGTGATCACGTGACTTAATGGCGCTGATCATGTGACTGATCATGCGCTGATCATGTTTGCTATCATACACTGATCATGTGCCTCTGGAGGCAATAAACAAAGAGCTGAGTAGGCACGAATCAAACAGTCAGCAGGCAATAATCATGGAACTCAGGTGTGAGGAATCATGCTGCTCAGCTGGCAATAATCAAGCAGCTGAGCAGGCAGGAATTACGCAGCACAGCTGGCAATTGTCAAGCAGATGACAGGCAGGAATCGTGCAGCTCAGCTGGCAATTGTCAAGCAGATGAGCAGACAGTAATCACGCAGCTCAGCAGGCCCAGATCACGTGACTGAGCATGCACTGTTCACGTGGCTGATCATACACTGATCACGTGATGATCATGCACTGATCACTTGGATATCATGCACTGATCACGTGGCTGATCATACACTGATCACGTGTCTGACCATGCACTGATCACGTGGCTGATCATGCACTGATCACGTGGCTGATCATGCACTGATCACGTGGCTGATCATGCACTGATCACGTGGCTGATCATGCACTGATCACGTGGCTGATCATGCACTGATCACGTGGCTATCATGCACTGATCACGTGGCTGGACATGCACTGATCACGTGCCTGATCATGCACTGATCACGTGGCTGATCATGCACTGATCACGTGGCTGATCATGCACTGATCACGTGTCTGATCATGCACTGATCACGTGGCAACCATGCACTGATCACGTGGCTGATCATGCCATGATCAGCAGCTACCATGTACTGGTCACATGACTGATCATGCACTGATCACGTGACTGATCATGCACTGATCACGTGGCTATCATGCACTGATCACGTGGCTGATCATGCAATGATCATGTAGCTACCATGTACTGGTCACGTGACTGATCATGCACTGATCACGTAACTGATCATGCACTGATCACGTGGCTATCATGCACTGATCACTGGCTGATCATGCACTGATCACGTCTATATCATGCACTGATCACGTGACTGCCATGCACTGATCACGTGGATGATCATGCACTGATCACGTGACAGATCATGCACTGATCACGTGGCTGATCACACACGTATCACATGACTGATCATGCACTGATCACGTGGCTATCATGCACTGATCACGTGGCTATCATGCACTGATCACGTGGCTGATCATGCACTGATCACGTGACTGATCATGCACTGATCACGTGGCTGATCATGCACTGATCACGTAACTGATCATGCACTGATCACGTGGCTATCATGCACTGATCACGTGGCTGATCATGCACTGATCACGTGGCTGATCATGCACTGATCACGTGACTATCATGCACTGATCACGTGGCACTCATGCACTGATCACGTGGCTGATCATACACTGATCACGTAACTGATCATGCACTGATCACGCTGATCATGCACTGATCACGTGGCTGATCATGCACTGATCACGTGACTGATCATGCACTGATCACGTGGCTGATCATGCACCATCAATGAATCATGCACTGATCACGTGGCTATCATGCACTGATCACGTGGCTGATCATGCACTGATCACGTGGCTATCATGCACTGATCACGTGGCTGATCATGCACTGATCACGTGGCTGATCATGCACTAGTGACTGATCATGCACTGATCACGTGACTGATCATGCACTGATCACGTGGCTGATCATGCACTGATCACGTGGCTGATCATGCACTGATCACGTGGCTGATCACACACTGTATCACGTGACTGATCATGCACTGATCACGTGGCTATCATGCACTGATCACGTGGCTGTCATGCACTGATCACGTGGCTATCATGCACTGATCACGTGGCTGATCATGCACTATCACGTGACTGATCATGCACTGATCACGTGGCTATCATGCACTGATCACGTGGCTATCATGCACTGATCACGTGGCTGATCATGCAATGATCACGTAGCTGACCATGTACTGATCACGTGACTGATCATGCACTGATCACGTAATTGATCATGCACTGATCACGTGGCTGATCATGCACTGATCACGTGGCTGATCATGCACTGATCACGTGGCTGATCATGCACTGATCACGTGATGATCATGCACTGATCACGTGGCTATCATGCACTGATCACGTGGCTGATCATGCACTGATCACGTGACTGATCATGCACTGATCACGTGGCTGATCATGCACTGATCACGTGGCTGATCATGCACTGATCACGTGGCTGATCATGCACTGATCACGTGACTGATCATGCACTGATCACGTGGCTGATCATGCACTGATCACGTGGCTATCATGCACTGATCACGTGGCTGATCATGCACTGATCACGCAGCTACCATGTACTGGTCACGTGACTGATCATGCACTGATCACGTAACTGATCATGCACTGATCACGTGGCTGATCATGCACTGATCACGTGGCTGATCATGCACTGATCACGTAGCTGATCATGCACTGATCACGTGACTGATCATGCACTGATCACGTGACTGATCATGCACTGATCACGTGGCTATCATGCACTGATCACGTGGCTGATCATGCACTGATCACGTGGCTGATCATGCACTGATCACGTGACTGATCATGCACTGATCACGTGGCTGATCATGCACTGATCACGTGGCTGATCATGCACTGATCACGTGGCTGATCATGCACGTATCACATGACTGATCATGCACTGATCACGTGACTGATCATGCACTGATCACGTGGCTATCATGCACTGATCACGTGGCTGATCATGCACTGATCACGTGGCTACCATGTACTGATCACGTGAATGATCATACACCCATCAGGTGACTGATCATGCACTGATCACGTGGCTATCATGCACTGATCACGAGACTGATCATGCTCTGTTCACGTCTATATCATGCACTGATCACATGACTGCCCGTGCACTGATCACGTGGATGATCATACACTAATCTTGTGACAGATCATGCACTGATCACGTGGCTGATCATGCACTGATACCGTGACTGAGCATGGACTGATCACATGACTATCATGTAGTGATCACGTGACTTAATGGCGCTGATCATGTGACTGATCATGCGCTGATCATGTTTGCTATCATATACTGATCATGTGCCTCTGGAGGCAATAAACAAAGAGCTGAGTAGGCACGAATCAAACAGTCAGCAGGCAATAATCATGGAACTCAGGTGTGAGGAGTCATGCTGCTCAGCTGGCAATAATCAAGCAGCTGAGCAGGCAGGAATTACGCAGCACAGCTGGCAATTGTCAAGCAGATGACAGGCAGGAATCGTGCAGCTCAGCTGGCAATTGTCAAGCAGATGAGCAGACAGTAATCACGCAGCTCAGCAGGCCCAGATCACGTGACTGAGCATGCACTGTTCACGTGGCTGATCATACACTGATCGCGTGATGATCATGCACTGATCACTTGGATATCATGCACTGATCACGTGGCTGATCATACACTGTTCACGTGTCTGACCATGCACTGATCACGTGGCTGATCATACACTGCTCACGTAACTGATCATGCACTGATCACGTGGCTATCATGCACTGATCACGTGGCTGAACATGCACTGTTCACGTGGCTGATCACACACCTGTCACGTGACATATCATGCACTGATCACGTGGCACTCATGCACTGATCACGTGGCTGATCATACTCTGCTCACGTAACTCATGCACACATCACGTGGCTATCATGCACTGCTCACGTGGCTCGTCATGGAATGATCACGTAGCAACCATATACTGGTAACGTGACTGATCATGCAAAGATCACGTAAATGATCATGCACTGTTCACGTGACTGATCATGTACTGATCACGTGACTGATCATGCACTGACCACGTGGCTATCATGCTCTGCTCACGTGGCTGATCATGCACGATCACGTAGCAACCATGTACTGGTCACGTGACTGATCATGCACTGATCACGTAATTGATCCTGCACTGATCACGTGGCTCATCATGCACTGATCACGTGGCTGATCACACATGTATCACGTGACTGATCATGCACTGATCACGTGGCTCTCATGCACTGATCACGTGGCTGTCATGCACTGATCACGTGGATATCATGCACTGATCACGTGGCTGATCACACACGTATCACATGACTGATCATGCACTGATCACGTGGCTATCATGCACTGATCACGTGGCTATCATGCACTGATCATGTGGCTGATCAGGCAATGATCACATGGCTACCATGTACTGGTCACGTGACTGATCATGCACTGATCACGTAATTGATCCTGCACTGATCACGTGGCTCATCATGCACTGATCACGTGGCTGATCACACATGTATCACGTGACTGATCATGCACTGATCACGTGGCTCTCATGCACTGATCACGAGACTGATCATGCACTGTTCACGTCTATATCATGCACTGATCACATGACTGCCTGTGCACTGATCACGTGGATGATCATACACTAATCTTGTGACAGATCATGCACTGATCACGTGGCTGATCATGCACTGATACCGTGACTGAGCATGGACTGATCACATGACTATCATGTAGTGATCACGTGACTTAATGGCGCTGATCATGTGACTGATCATGCGCTGATCATGTTTGCTATCATACACTGATCATGTGCCTCTGGAGGCAATAAACAAAGAGCTGAGTAGGCACGAATCAAACAGTCAGCAGGCAATAATCATGGAACTCAGGTGTGAGGAATCATGCTGCTCAGCTGGCAATAATCAAGCAGCTGAACAGGCAGGAATTACCCAGCACAGCTGGCAATTGTCAAGCAGATGACAGGCAGGAATCGTGCAGCTCAGCTGGCAATTGTCAAGCAGATGAGCAGACAGTAATCACGCAGCTCAGCAGGCCCAGATCACGTGACTGAGCATGCACTGTTCACGTGGCTGTTCATACACTGATCACGTGATGATCATGCACTGATCACTTGGATATCATGCACTGATCACGTGGCTGATCATACACTGTTCGCGTGTCTGACCATGCACTGATCACGTGGCTGATCATACACAGCTCACGTAACTGATCATGCACTAATCACGTAATTGATCATGCACTGATCACGTGGCTGATCATGCACTGATCACGTGGCTTATCATGCACTGCTCACGTGGCTAATCATGCACTAATCACGTGACTGACCATGCACTGATCACGTGACTGATCATGCACTGATCACGTAATTGATCATGCACTGATCATTTGGCTGATCATGCACTGATCACGTGACTGATCATGCACTGATCACGTGGCTATCATGCACTGCTCACGTGGCTGTTCATGCAATGATCATGTATCTACCATGTACTGGTCACGTGAGTGATCATGCACTGATCACGTAATTGATCATGCACTGATCAGTTGACTTATCATGCACTGATCACGTGAGTGATCATGCACTGATCACGTGACTGATCATGCACTGATCTCGTGGCTATCATGCACGGCTCATGTGGCTGATCATGCACTGATCACGTGGCTATCATGCACTGATCATATGGCTGGTCATGCACTGATCACGTGACTGATCATGCACTGATCACGTGACTGATCATGCACTGATCACGTGGCTATCATGCACTGATCACGTGGCTGGTCATACACTTGTCACGTGCCTGGTCATGCACAGATTACATGACTGATCATGCACTGATCACGTGGCTATCATGCACTACTCACGTGGCTGATTATGCAATGATCATGTAGCTACCATGTACCGGTTAGGTGACTGATCATACACCCATCAGGTGACTGATCATGCACTGATCACGTGGCTGATCATACACTGATAACCTGCCTGGTCATGCACAGATCACCTGACAAATCATGAACTGATCACATAGCTATCATGAACTGATCACCTTGCTGATCATGCCCTTATCACGTGGCTGATCATGCACTGATACCGTGACTCAGCATGGACTTATCACATGACTATCATGTAGTGATCACGTGACTTAATGGCGCTGATCATGTGACTGATCATGCGCTGATCATGTTTGCTAGCATACACTGATCGTGTGCCTCTGGAGGCAATAAACAAAGAGCTGAGTAGGCACGAATCAAACAGTCAGCAGGCAATAATCATGGAACTCAGCTGTGAGGAATCATGCTGCTCAGTTGGCAATAATCAAGCAGCTGAGCAGGCAGGAATTACACAGCACAGCTGGCAATTGTCAAGCAGATGACAGGCAGGAATCGTGCAGCTCAGCTGGCAATTGTCAAGCAGATGAGCAGACAGTAATCACGCAGCTCAGCAGGCCCAGATCACGTGACTTCGCATGCACTATTCACGTGTCTGTTCATACACTGATCACGTGATGATCATGCACTGATCACGTGACTGACCTTGCACTGATCACGTGGCTGATCATACACTGTTCACGTGTCTGACCATGCACTGATCACGTGGCTGATCATACACTGCTCAGGTAACTGATCATGCACTGATCACGTGGCTATCATGCACTGATCACGTGGCTGATCATGCAATGATCACGTAGCTACCATGTGCTGGTCACGTGACTGATAATGCACTGATCATGTGGCTGATCATGCACTGATCACGTGACTGATCATGCACTGATCACGTGAATGATCATGCACTGATAACGTGGCTATCATGCACTGATCACGTGGCTGGTCATACACTGATCACGCAGCTACCATGTACTGGTCACGTGACTGATCATGCACTGATGACATAACTGATCATGCACTGATCATGTGGCTGATCATGCACTGATCACTTGACTGATCATGCACTGATCACGTGACTTATCATGCACTGATCACATGGCTGGTCATACACTGATCACGCAGCTACCATGTACTGGTCACGTGAGTGATCATGCACTGACCACGTAATTGATCATGCACTGATCATGTGGCTGATCATGCACTGATCACGTGACTGATCATGCACTGATCACGTGACTGATCATGCACTGATCACGTGGCTATCATGCACTGATCACATGGCTGGTCATACACTGATCACGTGCCTGGTCATGCACAGATTACATCACTGATCATGCACTGATCACGTCACTGATCATGCACTGATCACGTGGCTATCATGCACTACTCCCGTGGCTGATCATGGAATGATCATGTAGCTACCATGTACCGGTCACGTGACTGATCATACACCCATCAGGTGACTGATCATGCACTGATCACGTGGCTATCATGCACTGATCACGTGGCTGATCATGCACTGATCACGTGCCTGATCATGCACTGATCACGTGACTGATCATGCACTGATCACGTGGCATCATGCACTGATCACGTGGCTGATCATGCACTGATCACGTGGCTATCATGCACTGATCACGTGGCTATCATGCACTGATCACGTGGCTGATCATGCACTGATACCGTGACTGAGCATGGACTGATCACATGACTATCATGTAGTGATCACGTGACTTAATGGCTCTGATCATGTGACTGATCATGCGCTGATCATGTTTGCTATCATACACTGATCATGTGCCTCTGGAGGCAATAAACAAAGAGCTGAGTAGACACGAATCAAACAGTCAGCAGGCAATAATCATGGAACTCAGGTGTGAGGAATCATGCTGCTCAGCTGGCAATAATCAAGCAGCTGAGCAGGCAGGAATTATGCAGAACAGCTGGCAATCGTCAAGCAGATGACAGGCAGGAATCATGCAGCTCAGCTGGCAATTGTCAAGCAGATGAGCAGACAGTAATCACGCAGCTCAGCAGGCCCTGATCACGTGACTGAGCATGCACTGTGCACGTGGCTGATCATACACTGATCACGTGATTGATCGTGCACTGATCACTTGGATATCATGCACTGATCGCGTGGCTGATCATACACTGTTCACGTGTCTGACCATGCACTGATCACGTGGCTGATCATACACTGCTCACGTAACTGATCATGCACTGATCACGTAACTGATCATGCACTGATCACGTGGCTGATCATGCACTGATCACGTGGCTGATCATGCACTGATCACGTGGCTATCATGCACTGATCACGTGGCTGATCATGCACTGATCACGTGGCTGATCATGCACTGATCACGTAGCTACCATGCACTGATCACGTGACTGATCATGCACTGATCACGAATTGATCATGCACTGATCACGTGGCTGATCATGCACTGATCACGTGACTGATCATGCACTGATCACGTGACTGATCATGCACTGATCACGTAACTGATCATGCACTGATCACGTGGCTGATCATGCACTGATCACGTGGCTGATCATGCACTGATCACGTGACTGATCATGCACTGATCACGTGGCTATCATGCACTGATCACGTGGCTGATCATGCACTGATCACGTGGCTACCATGTACTGATCACGTGACTGATCATGCACTGATCACGTGATTGATCATGCACTGATCACGTGGACTTATCATGCACTGATCACGTGGCTGATCATGCACTGATCACGTGACTGATCATGCACTGATCACGTGGCTATCATGCACTGATCACGTGGCTGATCATGCACTGATCACGTGGCTATCATGCACTGATCACATGGCTGATCATGCACTGATCGCGTGGCTGATCATGCACTGATCACGTGGCTGATCATGCACTGATCACGTGGCTATCATGCACTGATCACGTGGCTGATCATGCACTGATCACGTGACTGATCATGCACTGATCACGTAACTGATCATGCACTGATCACGTGGCATCATGCACTGATCACGTGACTGATCATGCACTGATCACGTGGCTGATCATGCACTGATCACGTGGCTATCATGCACTGATCACGTGGCTGATCATGCACTGATACCGTGACTGAGCATGGACTGATCACACGACTATCATGTAGTGATCACGTGACTTAATGGCGCTGATCATGTGACTGATCATGCGCTGATCATGTTTGCTATCATACACTGATCATGTGCCTCTGAAGGCAATAAACAAAGAGCTGAGTAGGCACGAATCTAACAGTCAGCAGGCAATAATCATGGAACTCAGGTGTGAGGAATCATGCTGCTCAGCTGGCAATAATCAAGCAGCTGAGCAGGCAGGAATTACGCAGCACAGCTGGCCATTGTCAAGCAGATGACAGGCAGGAATCGTGCAGCTCAGCTGGCAATTGTCAAGCAGATGAGCAGACAGTAATCACGCAGCTCAGCAGGCCCAGATCGCGTGACTGAGCATGCACTGTTCACGTGGCTGATCATACACTGATCACGTGATGATCATGCACTGATCACTTGGATATCATGCACTGATCACGTGGCTGATCATGCACTGTTCGCGTCTATATCATGCACTGATCACGTGACTGCATGCACTGATCACGTGATCATGCACTGATCACGTGGCTGATCATGCACTGATCACGTGGCTGATCATGCACTGATCACGTGGCTGATCATGCACTGATCACGTGGCTATCATGCACTGATCACGTGGCTATCATGCACTGATCACGTGGCTGATCATGCACTGATCACGTGACTGATCATGCACTGATCACGTGGCTGATCATGCACTGATCACGTGACTGATCATGCACTGATCACGTGACTGATCATGCACTGATCACGTGGCTATCATGCACTGATCACGTGGCTGATCATGCACTGATCACGTGCTGATCATGCACTGATCACGTGGCTGATCATACTGATCACGTGACTGATCATGCACTGATCACGTGACTGATCATGCACTGATCACGTGGCTATCATGCACTGATCACGTGGCTGATCATGCATGATCACGTAGCTACCATGTACTGATCACGTGACTGATCATGCACTGATCACGTGACTGATCATGCACTGATCACGTGGCTATCATGCACTGATCACGTGGCTGATCATGCACTGATCACGTAGCTACCATGCACTGATCACGTGACTGATCATGCACTGATCACGTGACTGATCATGCACTGATCACGTGGCTATCATGCACTGATCACGTGCCTGATCATGCACTGATCACGTCTATATCATGCACTGATCACGTGACTGATCATGCACTGATCACGTGGCTGATCATGCACTGATCACGTGGCTGATCATGCACTGATCACGTGGCTGATCACACTATCACATGACTGATCATGCACTGATCACGTGGCTGATCATGCACTGATCACGTGGCTGATCATGCACTGATCACGTGGCTGATCATGCACTGATCACGTGGCTGATCATGCACTGATCACGTGACTGATCATGCACTGATCACGTGACTGATCATGCACTGATCACGTGGCTATCATGCACTGATCACGAGACTGATCATGCACTGATCACGTCTATATCATGCACTGATCACATGACTGCCCATGCACTGATCACGTGGATGATCATACACTAATCGTGACAGATCATGCACTGATCACGTGGCTGATCATGCACTGATACCGTGACTGAGCATGGACTGATCACATGACTATCATGTAGTGATCACGTGACTTAATGGCGCTGATCATGTGACTGATCATGCGCTGATCATGTTTGCTATCATATACTGATCATGTGCCTCTGGAGGCAATAAACAAAGAGCTGAGTAGGCACGAATCAAACAGTCAGCAGGCAATAATCATGGAACTCAGGTGTGAGGAATCATGCTGCTCAGCTGGCAATAATCAAGCAGCTGAGCAGGCAGGAATTACGCAGCACAGCTGGCAATTGTCAAGCAGATGACAGGCAGGAATCGTGCAGCTCAGCTGGCAATTGTCAAGCAGATGAGCAGACAGTAATCACGCAGCTCAGCAGGCCCAGATCACGTGACTGAGCATGCACTGTTCACGTGGCTGATCATACACTGATCACGTGATGATCATGCACTGATCACTTGGATATCATGCACTGATCACGTGGCTGATCATACACTGTTCACGTGTCTGACCATGCACTGATCACGTGGCTGATCATACACTGCTCACGTAACTGATCATGCACTGATCACGTGGCTATCATGCACTGATCACGTGGCTGAACATGCACTGTTCACGTGGCTGATCACACACCTGTCACGTGACATATCATGCACTGATCACGTGGCACTCATGCACTGATCACGTGGCTGATCATACTCTGCTCACGTAACTCATGCACACATCACGTGGCTATCATGCACTGCTCACGTGGCTCGTCATGGAATGATCACGTAGCAACCATATACTGGTAACGTGACTGATCATGCAAAGATCACGTAAATGATCATGCACTGTTCACGTGACTGATCATGTACTGATCACGTGACTGATCATGCACTGACCACGTGGCTATCATGCTCTGCTCACGTGGCTGATCATGCAACGATCACGTAGCAACCATGTACTGGTCACGTGACTGATCATGCACTGATCACGTAATTGATCCTGCACTGATCACGTGGCTCATCATGCACTGATCACGTGGCTGATCACACATGTATCACGTGACTGATCATGCACTGATCACGTGGCTCTCATGCACTGATCACGTGGCTGTCATGCACTGATCACGTGGATATCATGCACTGATCACGTGGCTGATCACACACGTATCACATGACTGATCATGCACTGATCACGTGGCTATCATGCACTGATCACGTGGCTATCATGCACTGATCATGTGGCTGATCAGGCAATGATCACATAGCTACCATGTACTGGTCGCGTGACTGATCATGCACTGATCACGTAATTGATCCTGCACTGATCACGTGGCTCATCATGCACTGATCACGTGGCTGATCACACATGTATCACGTGACTGATCATGCACTGATCACGTGGCTCTCATGCACTGATCACGAGACTGATCATGCACTGATCACGTCTATATCATGCACTGATCACATGACTGCCTGTGCACTGATCACGTGGATGATCATACACTAATCTTGTGACAGATCATGCACTGATCACGTGGCTGATCATGCACTGATACCGTGACTGAGCATGGACTGATCACATGACTATCATGTAGTGATCACGTGACTTAATGGCGCTGATCATGTGACTGATCATGCGCTGATCATGTTTGCTATCATGCACTGATCATGTGCCTCTGGAGGCAATAAACAAAGAGCTGAGTAGGCACGAATCAAACAGTCAGCAGGCAATAATCATGGAACTCAGGTGTGAGGAATCATGCTGCTCAGCTGGCAATAATCAAGCAGCTGATCAGGCAGGAATTACGCAGCACAGCTGGCAATTGTCAAGCAGATGACAGGCAGGAATCGTGCAGCTCAGCTGGCAATTGTCAAGCAGATGAGCAGACAGTAATCACGCAGCTCAGCAGGCCCAGATCACGTGACTGAGCATGCACTGTTCACGTGGCTGATCATACACTGATCACGTGATGATCATGCACTGATCACTTGGATATCATGCACTGATCACGTGGCTGATCATACACTGTTCACGTGTCTGATCATGCACTGATCACGTGGCTGATCATGCACTGCTCACGTAACTGATCATGCACTGATCACGTAACTGATCATGCACTGATCACGTGGCTGATCATGCACTGATCACGTGGCTATCATGCACTGATCACGTGGCTGATCATGCACTGATCACGTGACTGATCATGCACTGATCACGTGACTGATCATGCACTGATCACGTAACTGATCATGCACTGATCACGTGGCTGATCATGCACTGATCACGTGACTGATCATGCACTGATCACGTGGCTATCATGCACTGATCACGTGGCTGATCATGCAATGATCACGTAGCTACCATGTACTGGTCACGTGACTGATCATGCACTGATCACGTAATTGATCATGCACTGATCACGTGACTGATCATGCACTGATCACGTGACTGATCATGCACTGATCACGTGACTGATCATGCACTGATCACGTGGCTATCATGCACTGATCACGTGGCTGATCATGCACTGATCACGTGGCTATCATGCACTGATCACGTGGCTGATCATGCACTGATCACGTGACTGATCATGCACTGATCACGTGACTGATCATGCACTGATCACGTGGCTATCATGCACTGATCACGTGGCTGATCATGCACTATCACGTGACTGATCATGCACTGATCACGTGACTGATCATGCACTGATCACGTGGCTATCATGCACTACTCACGTGGCTGATCATGCAATGATCATGTAGCTACCATGTACTGGTCACGTGACTGATCATACACCCATCAGGTGACTGATCATGCACTGATCACGTGGCTGATCATGCACTGATCACCTGCCTGATCATGCACTGATCACGTGACAAATCATGCACTGATCACATGCTATCATGAACTGATCACCTTGCTGATCATGCACTGATCACGTGGCTGATCATGCACTGATACCGTGACTGAGCATGGACTGATCACATGACTATCATGCAGTGATCACGTGACTTAATGGCGCTGATCATGTGACTGATCATGCGCTGATCATGTTTGCTATCATACACTGATCGTGTGCCTCTGGAGGCAATAAACAAAGAGCTGAGTAGGCACGAATCAAACAGTCAGCAGGCAATAATCATGGAACTCAGCTGTGAGGAATCATGCTGCTCAGCTGGCAATATTCAAGCAGCTGAGCAGGCAGGAATTACGCAGCACAGCTGGCAATTGTCAAGCAGATGACAGGCAGGAATCGTGCAGCTCAGCTGGCAATTGTCAAGCAGATGAGCAGACAGTAATCACGCAGCTCAGCAGGCCCAGATCACGTGACTGAGCATGCACTGTTCACGTGGCTGATCATACACTGATCACGTGATGATCATGCACTGATCACGTGACTATCATGCACTGATCACGTGGCTGATCATACACTGTTCGCGTGTCTGACCATGCACTGATCACGTGGCTGATCATACACTGCTCACGTAACTGATCATGCACTGATCACGTGGCTATCATGCACTGATCACGTGGCTGATCATGCACTGATCACGTGGCTATCATGCACTGGTCACGTGACTGATCATGCACTGATCACGTGGCTGATCATGCACTGATCACGTGGCTGATCATGCACTGATCACGTGACTGATCATGCACTGATCACGTGGCTATCATGCACTGATCACGTGGCTGATCATGCACTGATCACGTAGCAACCATATACTGATCACGTGACTGATCATGCACTGATCACGTAACTGATCATGCACTGATCACGTGGCTGATCATGCACTGATCACGTGACTGATCATGCACTGATCACGTGGCTATCATGCACTGATCACGTGGCTGATCATGCACTGATCACGTAGCTACCATGTACTGGTCACGTGACTGATCATGCACTGATCACGTAATTGATCATGCACTGATCACGTGGCTGATCATGCACTGATCACGTGGCTGATCATGCACTGATCACGTGACTGATCATGCACTGATCACGTGGCTATCATGCACTGATCACGTGGCTGATCATGCACTGATCACGTGCCTGATCATGCACTGATCACGTGACTGATCATGCACTGATCACGTGACTGATCATGCACTGATCACGTGGCTATCATGCACTGATCACGTGGCTGATCATGCAATGATCATGTAGCTACCATGTACTGGTCACGTGACTGATCATGCACTGATCACGTAACTGATCATGCACTGATCACGTGGCTATCATGCACTGATCACGTGGCTGATCATGCACTGATCACGTGCCTGATCATGCACTGATCACGTGACTGATCATGCACTGATCACGTAGCATCATTCACTGATCACCTGGCTGATCATGCACTGATCACGTGGCTGATCATGCACTGATCACGTGACTATCATGCACTGATCACGTGGCTGATCATGCACTGATACCGTGACTGAGCATGGACTGATCACATGACTATCATGTAGTGATCACGTGACTTAATGGCGCTGATCATGTGACTGATCATGCGCTGATCATGTTTGCTATCATACACTGATCATGTGCCTCTGGAGGCAATAAACAAAGAGCTGAGTAGGCACGAATCAAACAGTCAGCAGGCAATAATCATGGAACTCAGGTGTGAGGAATCATGCTGCTCAGCTGGCAATAATCAAGCAGCTGAGCAGGCAGGAATTACGCAGCACAGCTGGCAATTGTCAAGCAGATGACAGGCAGGAATCGTGCAGCTCAGCTGGCAATTGTCAAGCAGATGAGCAGACAGTAATCACGCAGCTCAGCAGGCCCTGATCACGTGACTGAGCATGCACTGTTCACGTGGCTGATCATACACTGATCACGTGATTGATCATGCACTGATCACTTGGATATCATGCACTGATCACGTGGCTGATCATACACTGTTGACGTGTCTGACCATGCACTGATCACGTGGCTGATCATGCACTGCTCACGTAACTGATCATGCACTGATCACGTGGCTGATCATGCACTGATCACGTGGCTGATCATGCACTGATCACGTGGCTGATCATGCACTGATCACGTGGCTATCATGCACTGATCACGTGGCTGATCATGCACTGATCACGTGGCTGATCATGCACTGATCACGTAATTATCATGCACTGATCACGTGGCTGATCATGCACTGATCACGTAACTGATCATGCACTGATCACGTGGCTGATCATGCACTGATCACGTGACTGATCATGCACTGATCACGTGACTGATCATGCACTGATCACGTAACTGATCATGCACTGATCACGTGGCTGATCATGCACTGATCACGTGGCTGATCATGCACTGATCACGTGACTGATCATGCACTGATCACGTGGCTATCATGCACTGATCACGTGGCTGATCATGCACTGATCACGTAGCTACCATGCACTGATCACGTGACTGATCATGCACTGATCACGTAATTGATCATGCACTGATCACGTGACTGATCATGCACTGATCACGTGCCTGATCATGCACTGATCACGTGACTGATCATGCACTGATCACGTGGCTATCATGCACTGATCACGTGGCTGATCATGCACTGATCACGTGGCTATCATGCACTGATCACGTGGCTGATCATGCACTGATCACGTGCCTGATCATGCACTGATCACGTGACTGATCATGCACTGATCACGTAGCTATCATGCACTGATCACGTGGCTGATCATGCACTGATCACGTGGCTGATCATGCACTGATCACGTGACTGATCATGCACTGATCACGTGGCATCATGCACTGATCACGTGGCTGATCATGCACTGATCACGTGGCTGATCATGCACTGATCACGTGGCTATCATGCACTGATCACGTGGCTGATCATGCACTGATCGCGTGGCTGATCATGCACTGATCACGTGACTGATCATGCACTGATCACGTGGCTATCATGCACTGATCGCGTGGCTGATCATGCACTGATCACGTGGCTGATCATGCACTGATCACGTGACTGATCATGCACTGATCACGTAACTGATCATGCACTGATCACGTGGCTATCATGCACTATCACGTGGCTGATCATGCACTGATCACGTAGCTACCATGTACTGTCACGTGACTGATCATGCACTGATCACGTGACTGATCATGCACTGATCACGTGGCTATCATGCACTGATCACGTGGCTGATCATGCACTGATCACGTGACTGATCATGCACTGATCACGTGACTGATCATGCACTGATCACGTGGCTGATCATGCACTGATCACGTAGCTGACCATGCACTGATCACGTGGCTGATCATGCACTGATCGCGTGGCTGATCATGCACTGATCACGTGGCTGATCATGCACTGATCACGTGGCTGATCATGCACTGATCACGTGACTGATCATGCACTGATCACGTGGCTATCATGCACTGATCACGTGGCTGATCATGCACTGATCACGTGCCTGATCATGCACTGATCACGTGACTGATCATGCACTGATCACGTGACTGATCATGCACTGATCACGTGGCTATCATGCACTACTCACGTGGCTGATCATGCAATGATCATGTAGCTACCATGTACTGGTCACGTGACTGATCATGCACCCATCACGTGACTGATCATGCACTGATCACGTGGCTATCATGCACTGATCACGTGGCTGATCATGCACTGATCACGTGTGATCATGCACTGATCACGTGACTGATCATGCACTGATCACGTAGCGTCATGCACTGATCACGTGGCTGATCATGCACTGATCACGTGGCTGATCATGCACTGATCACGTGGCTATCATGCACTGATCACGTGGCTGATCATGCACTGATACCGTGACTGAGCATGGACTGATCACATGACTATCATGTAGTGATCACGTGACTTAATGGCGCTGATCATGTGACTGATCATGCGCTGATCATGTTTGCTATCATATACTGATCATGTGCCTCTGGAGGCAATAAACAAAGAGCTGAGTAGGCACGAATCAAACAGTCAGCAGGCAATAATCATGGAACTCAGGTGTGAGGAATCATGCTGCTCAGCTGGCAATAATCAAGCAGCTGAGCAGGCAGGAATTACGCAGCACAGCTGGCAATTGTCAAGCAGATGACAGGCAGGAATCGTGCAGCTCAGCTGGCAATTGTCAAGCAGATGAGCAGACAGTAATCACGCAGCTCAGCAGGCCCAGATCACGTGACTGAGCATGCACTGTTCACGTGGCTGATCATACACTGATCACGTGATGATCATGCACTGATCACGTGATATCATGCACTGATCACGTGGCTGATCATACACTGTTCACGTGTCTGACCATGCACTGATCACGTGGCTGATCATACACTGCTCACGTAACTGATCATGCACTGATCACGTGGCTATCATGCACTGATCACGTGGCTGATCATGCACTGATCACGTGGCTGATCACACACTGTCACGTGACATATCATGCACTGATCACGTGGCTGATCATGCACTGATCACGTGGCTGATCATGCACTGATCACGTGACTGATCATGCACTGATCACGTGGCTATCATGCACTGATCACGTGGCTGATCATGCACTGATCACGTAGCTACCATACACTGGTCACGTGACTGATCATGCACTGATCACGTAACTGATCATGCACTGATCACGTGGCTGATCATGCACTGATCACGTGACTGATCATGCACTGATCACGTGGCTATCATGCACTGATCACGTGGCTGATCATGCACTGATCACGTAGCAACCATATACTGGTCACGTGACTGATCATGCACTGATCACGTAATTGATCATGCACTGATCACGTGGCTGATCATGCACTGATCACGTGACTGATCATGCACTGATCACGTGACTGATCATGCACTGATCACGTGGCTATCATGCACTGATCACGTGGCTGATCATGCACTGATCACGTGGCTGATCATGCACGTATCACGTGACTGATCATGCACTGATCACGTGACTGATCATGCACTGATCACGTGGCTATCATGCACTATCACGTGGCTGATCATGCAATGATCACGTAGCTACCATGTACTGGTCACGTGACTGATCATGCACTGATCACGTAACTGATCATGCACTGATCACGTGGCTATCATGCACTGATCACGTGGCTGATCATGCACTGATCACGTGCCTGATCATGCACTGATCACGTGACTGATCATGCACTGATCACGTGGCTGTCATGCACTGATCACGTGGCTGATCATGCACTGATCACGTGGCTGATCATGCACTGATCACGTGGCTGATCATGCACTGATCACGTGGCTGATCATGCACTGATACCGTGACTGATCATGGACTGATCACATGACTATCAGGTAGTGATCACGTGACTTAATGGCGCTGATCATGTGACTGATCATGCGCTGATCATGTTTGCTATCATACACTGATCATGTGCCTCTGGAGGCAATAAACAAAGAGCTGAGTAGGCACGAATCAAACAGTCAGCAGGCAATAATCATGGAACTCAGGTGTGAGGAATCATGCTGCTCAGCTGGCAATAATCAAGCAGCTGAGCAGGCAGGAATTACGCAGCACAGCTGGCAATTGTCAAGCAGATGACAGGCAGGAATCGTGCAGCTCAGCTGGCAATTGTCAAGCAGATGAGCAGACAGTAATCACGCAGCTCAGCAGGCCCTGATCACGTGACTGAGCATGCACTGTTCACGTGGCTGATCATACACTGATCACGTGATTGATCATGCACTGATCGCGTGGATATCATGCACTGATCACGTGGCTGATCATGCACTGTTCACGTGTCTGACCATGCACTGATCACGTGGCTGATCATACACTGCTCACGTGACTGATCATGCACTGATCACGTGGCTGATCATGCACTGATCACGTGGCTGATCATGCACTGATCACGTGGCTATCATGCACTGATCACGTGGCTATCATGCACTGATCACGTGGCTGATCATGCACTGATCACGTGGCTGATCATGCACTGATCACGTAGCTATCATGCACTGATCACGTGATCATGCACTGATCACGTGGCTGATCATGCACTGATCACGTGGCTGATCATGCACTGATCACGTGGCTGATCATGCACTGATCACGTGACTGATCATGCACTGATCACGTGACTGATCATGCACTGATCACGTAACTGATCATGCACTGATCACGTGGCTGATCATGCACTGATCACGTGACTGATCATGCACTGATCACGTGGCTATCATGCACTGATCACGTGGCTGATCATGCACTGATCACGTAGCTACCATGCTGATCACGTGACTGATCATGCACTGATCACGTGGCTGATCATGCACTGATCACGTGACTGATCATGCACTGATCACGTGGCTGATCATGCACTGATCACGTGACTGATCATGCACTGATCACGTGGCTATCATGCACTGATCACGTGGCTGATCATGCACTGATCACGTGGCTATCATGCACTGATCACGTGGCTGATCATGCACTGATCACGTGGCTGATCATGCACTGATCACGTGGCTGATCATGCACTGATCACGTAGCTATCATGCACTGATCACGTGGCTGATCATGCACTGATCACGTGACTGATCATGCACTGATCACGTGACTGATCATGCACTGATCACGTAGCTGTCATGCACTGATCACGTGGCTGATCATGCACTGATCACGTGGCTGATCATGCACTGATCACGTGACTGATCATGCACTGATCACGTGGCTGATCATGCACTGATACCGTGACTGAGCATGGACTGATCACATGACTATCATGTAGTGATCACGTGACTTAATGGCGCTGATCATGTGACTGATCATGCGCTGATCATGTTTGCTATCATACACTGATCATGTGCCTCTGGAGGCAATAAACAAAGAGCTGAGTAGGCACGAATCAAACAGTCAGCAGGCAATAATCATGGAACTCAGGTGTGAGGAATCATGCTGCTCAGCTGGCAATAATCAAGCAGCTGAGCAGGCAGGAATTACGCAGCACAGCTGGCAATTGTCAAGCAGATGACAGGCAGGAATCGTGCAGCTCAGCTGGCAATTGTCAAGCAGATGAGCAGACAGTAATCACGCAGCTCAGCAGGCCCAGATCGCGTGACTGAGCATGCACTGTTCGCGTGGCTGATCATACACTGATCGCGTGATGATCATGCACTGATCACTTGGATATCATGCACTGATCGCGTGGCTGATCATGCACTGTTCACGTGCTATCATGCACTGATCACGTGACTGATCATGCACTGATCACGTGGCTGATCATGCACTGATCACGTAACTGATCATGCACTGATCACGTGGCTGATCATGCACTGATCACGTGGCTGATCATGCACTGATCACGTGGCTATCATGCACTGATCACGTGACTATCATGCACTGATCACGTGGCTGATCATGCACTGATCACGTGACTGATCATGCACTGATCACGTGGCTGATCATGCACTGATCACGTGACTGATCATGCACTGATCACGTGGCTGATCATGCACTGATCACGTGGCTATCATGCACTGATCGCGTGGCTGATCATGCACTGATCACGTGACTGATCATGCACTGATCACGTGGCTGATCATGCACTGATCACGTGACTGATCATGCACTGATCACGTGACTGATCATGCACTGATCACGTGGCTATCATGCACTGATCACGTGGCTGATCATGCATGATCACGTAGCTACCATGTACTGGTCACGTGACTGATCATGCACTGATCACGTGACTGATCATGCACTGATCACGTGGCTATCATGCACTGATCACGTGGCTGATCATGCACTGATCACGTAGCTATCATGCACTGATCACGTGGCTGATCATGCACTGATCACGTGACTGATCATGCACTGATCACGTGGCTATCATGCACTGATCACGTGACTGATCATGCACTGATCACGTCTGATCATGCACTGATCACGTGACTGATCATGCACTGATCACGTGGCTGATCATGCACTGATCACGTGACTGATCATGCACTGATCACGTGGCTGATCACACTATCACATGACTGATCATGCACTGATCACGTGGCTGATCATGCACTGATCACGTGGCTGATCATGCACTGATCACGTGGCTGATCATGCACTGATCACGTGGCTGATCATGCACTGATCACGTGACTGATCATGCACTGATCACGTGACTGATCATGCACTGATCACGTGGCTATCATGCACTGATCACGAGACTGATCATGCACTGATCACGTCTATATCATGCACTGATCACATGACTGCCCATGCACTGATCACGTGGATGATCATACACTAATCATGTGACAGATCATGCACTGATCACGTGGCTGATCATGCACTGATACCGTGACTGAGCATGGACTGATCACATGACTATCATGTAGTGATCACGTGACTTAATGGCGCTGATCATGTGACTGATCATGCGCTGATCATGTTTGCTATCATACACTGATCATGTGCCTCTGGAGGCAATAAACAAAGAGCTGAGTAGGCACGAATCAAACAGTCAGCAGGCAATAATCATGGAACTCAGGTGTGAGGAATCATGCTGCTCAGCTGGCAATAATCAAGCAGCTGAGCAGGCAGGAATTACGCAGCACAGCTGGCAATTGTCAAGCAGATGACAGGCAGGAATCGTGCAGCTCAGCTGGCAATTGTCAAGCAGATGAGCAGACAGTAATCACGCAGCTCAGCAGGCCCAGATCACGTGACTGAGCATGCACTGTTCACGTGGCTGATCATACACTGATCACGTGATGATCATGCACTGATCACTTGGATATCATGCACTGATCACGTGGCTGATCATACACTGTTCACGTGTCTGACCATGCACTGATCACGTGGCTGATCATACACTGCTCACGTAACTGATCATGCACTGATCACGTGGCTATCATGCACTGATCACGTGGCTGAACATGCACTGTTCACGTGGCTGATCACACACCTGTCACGTGACATATCATGCACTGATCACGTGGCACTCATGCACTGATCACGTGGCTGATCATACTCTGCTCACGTAACTCATGCACACATCACGTGGCTATCATGCACTGCTCACGTGGCTCGTCATGGAATGATCACGTAGCTAACCATATACTGGTCACGTGACTGATCATGCACTGATCACGTAAATGATCATGCACTGTTCACGTGACTGATCATGTACTGATCACGTGACTGATCATGCACTGATCACGTGGCTATCATGCACTGCTCACGTGGCTGATCATGCAACGATCACGTAGCAACCATGTACTGGTCACGTGACTGATCATGCACTGATCACGTAATTGATCCTGCACTGATCACGTGGCTCATCATGCACTGATCACGTGGCTGATCACACATGTATCACGTGACTGATCATGCACTGATCACGTGGCTCTCATGCACTGATCACGTGGCTGTCATGCACTGATCACGTGGATATCATGCACTGATCACGTGGCTGATCACACGTATCACATGACTGATCATGCACTGATCACGTGGCTATCATGCACTGATCACGTGGCTATCATGCACTGATCACGTGGCTGATCATGCAATGATCACGTAGCTACCATGTACTGGTCACGTGACTGATCATGCACTGATCACGTGGCTGATCATGCACTGATCACGTGGCTGATCATGCACTGATCACGTGGCTGATCACACATGATCACGTGACTGATCATGCACTGATCACGTGGCTATCATGCACTGATCACGAGACTGATCATGCACTGATCACGTCTATATCATGCACTGATCACATGACTGCCATGCACTGATCACGTGGATGATCATACACTAATCATGTGACAGATCATGCACTGATCACGTGGCTGATCATGCACTGATACCGTGACTGAGCATGGACTGATCACATGACTATCATGTAGTGATCACGTGACTTAATGGCGCTGATCATGTGACTGATCATGCGCTGATCATGTTTGCTATCATACACTGATCATGTGCCTCTGGAGGCAATAAACAAAGAGCTGAGTAGGCACGAATCAAACAGTCAGCAGGCAATAATCATGGAACTCAGGTGTGAGGAATCATGCTGCTCAGCTGGCAATAATCAAGCAGCTGAGCAGGCAGGAATTACGCAGCACAGCTGGCAATTGTCAAGCAGATGACAGGCAGGAATCGTGCAGCTCAGCTGGCAATTGTCAAGCAGATGAGCAGACAGTAATCACGCAGCTCAGCAGGCCCAGATCACGTGACTGAGCATGCACTGTTCACGTGGCTGATCATACACTGATCACGTGATGATCATGCACTGATCACTTGGATATCATGCACTGATCACGTGGCTGATCATACACTGTTCACGTGTCTGACCATGCACTGATCACGTGGCTGATCATACACTGCTCACGTAACTGATCATGCACTGATCACGTGGCTGATCATGCACTGATCACGTGGCTGATCATGCACTGATCACGTGACTGATCATGCACTGATCACGTGGCTATCATGCACTGATCACGTGGCTGATCATGCACTGATCACGTGGCTGATCATGCACTGATCACGTCACTGATCATGCACTGATCACGTGACTGATCATGCACTGATCACGTGGCTATCATGCACTGCTCACGTGGCTGATCATGCAATGATCATGTAGCTACCATGTACTGGTCACGTGACTGATCATGCACTGATCACGTGACTGATCATGCACTGATCACGTGGCTATCATGCACTGATCACGTGGCTGATCATGCACTGATCACGTGCCTGATCATGCACTGATCACGTGACTGATCATGCACTGATCACGTGGCATCATGCACTGATCACGTGGCTGATCATGCACTGATCACGTGGCTGATCATGCACTGATCACGTGGCTATCATGCACTGATCACGTGGCTGATCATGCACTGATACCGTGACTGAGCATGGACTGATCACATGACTATCATGTAGTGATCACGTGACTTAATGGCGCTGATCATGTGACTGATCATGCACTGATCATGTTTGCTATCATACACTGATCATGTGCCTCTGGAGGCAATAAACAAAGAGCTGAGTAGGCACGAATCAAACAGTCAGCAGGCAATAATCATGGAACTCAGGTGTGAGGAATCATGCTGCTCAGCTGGCAATAATCAAGCAGCTGAGCAGGCAGGAATTACGCAGCACAGCTGGCAATTGTCAAGCAGATGACAGGCAGGAATCATGCAGCTCAGCTGGCAATTGTCAAGCAGATGAGCAGACAGTAATCACGCAGCTCAGCAGGCCCTGATCACGTGACTGAGCATGCACTGTTCACGTGGCTGATCATACACTGATCACGTGATTGATCATGCACTGATCACTTGGATATCATGCACTGATCACGTGGCTGATCATACACTGTTCACGTGTCTGACCATGCACTGATCACGTGGCTGATCATACACTGCTCACGTAACTGATCATGCACTGATCACGTGGCTGATCATGCACTGATCACGTGGCTGATCATGCACTGATCACGTGGCTGATCATGCACTGATCACGTGGCTATCATGCACTGATCACGTGGCTGATCATGCACTGATCACGTGGCTGATCATGCACTGATCACGTGGCTGATCATGCAATGATCACGTAGCTATCATGCACTGATCACGTGACTGATCATGCACTGATCACGTAACTGATCATGCACTGATCACGTGGCTGATCATGCACTGATCACGTGACTGATCATGCACTGATCACGTGACTGATCATGCACTGATCACGTGACTGATCATGCACTGATCACGTGGCTGATCATGCACTGATCACGTGGCTGATCATGCACTGATCACGTGACTGATCATGCACTGATCACGTGGCTATCATGCACTGATCACGTGGCTGATCATGCACTGATCACGTGGCTATCATGCACTGATCACGTGACTGATCATGCACTGATCACGTGGCTGATCATGCACTGATCACGTGGACTGATCATGCACTGATCACGTGACTGATCATGCACTGATCACGTGACTGATCATGCACTGATCACGTGGCTATCATGCACTGATCACGTGGCTGATCATGCACTGATCACGTGGCTATCATGCACTGATCACGTGGCTGATCATGCACTGATCACGTGACTGATCATGCACTGATCACGTGACTGATCATGCACTGATCACGTGGCTATCATGCACTGATCACGTGGCTGATCATGCACTGATCACGTGACTGATCATGCACTGATCACGTGACTGATCATGCACTGATCACGTGCATCATGCACTGATCACGTGGCTGATCATGCACTGATCACGTGGCTGATCATGCACTGATCACGTGGCTATCATGCACTGATCACGTGGCTGATCATGCACTGATACCGTGACTGAGCATGGACTGATCACATGACTATCATGTAGTGATCACGTGACTTAATGGCGCTGATCATGTGACTGATCATGCACTGATCATGTTTGCTATCATACACTGATCATGTGCCTCTGGAGGCAATAAACAAAGAGCTGAGTAGGCACGAATCAAACAGTCAGCAGGCAATAATCATGGAACTCAGCTGTGAGGAATCATGCTGCTCAGCTGGCAATAATCAAGCAGCTGAGCAGGCAGGAATTACGCAGCACAGCTGGCAATTGTCAAGCAGATGACAGGCAGGAATCGTGCAGCTCAGCTGGCAATTGTCAAGCAGATGAGCAGACAGTAATCACGCAGCTCAGCAGGCCCAGATCACGTGACTGAGCATGCACTGTTCACGTGGCTGATCATACACTGATCACGTGATGATCATGCACTGATCACGTGGATATCATGCACTGATCACGTGGCTGATCATGCACTGATCACGTCTATATCATGCACTGATCACGTGGCTGATCATGCACTGATCACGTGGCTGATCATGCACTGATCACGTGACTGATCATGCACTGATCACGTGGCTGATCATGCACTGATCACGTGACTGATCATGCACTGATCACGTGGCTATCATGCACTGATCACGTGGCTATCATGCACTGATCACGTGGCTGATCATGCACTGATCACGTGACTGATCATGCACTGATCACGTGGCTGATCATGCACTGATCACGTGACTGATCATGCACTGATCACGTGACTGATCATGCACTGATCACGTGGCTATCATGCACTGATCACGTGGCTGACATGCACTGATCACGTGACTGATCATGCACTGATCACGTGGCTGATCATGCACTGATCACGTGACTGATCATGCACTGATCACGTGTCTGATCATGCACTGATCACGTGGCTATCATGCACTGCTCACGTGGCTGATCATGCCATGATCACGCAGCTACCATGTACTGGTCACATGACTGATCATGCACTGATCACGTGACTGATCATGCACTGATCACGTGGCTATCATGCACTACTCACGTGGCTGATCATGCAATGATCATGTAGCTACCATGTACAGGTCACGTGAATGATCATACACCCATCAGGTGACTGATCATGCACTGATCACGTGGCTATCATGCACTGATCACGAGACTGATCATGCACTGATCACGTCTATATCATGCACTGATCACATGACTGCCCATGCACTGATCACGTGGATGATCATACACTAATCATGTGACAGATCATGCACTGATCACGTGGCTGATCATGCACTGATACCGTGACTGAGCATGGACTGATCACATGACTATCATGTAGTGATCACGTGACTTAATGGCGCTGATCATGTGACTGATCATGCGCTGATCATGTTTGCTATCATACACTGATCATGTGCCTCTGGAGGCAATAAACAAAGAGCTGAGTAGGCACGAATCAAACAGTCAGCAGGCAATAATCATGGAACTCAGCTGTGAGGAATCATGCTGCTCAGCTGGCAATAATCAAGCAGCTGAGCAGGCAGGAATTACGCAGCACAGCTGGCAATTGTCAAGCAGATGACAGGCAGGAATCGTGCAGCTCAGCTGGCAATTGTCAAGCAGATGAGCAGACAGTAATCACGCAGCTCAGCAGGCCCAGATCACGTGACTGAGCATGCACTGTTCACGTGGCTGATCATACACTGATCACGTGATGATCATGCACTGATCACTTGGATATCATGCACTGATCACGTGGCTGATCATACACTGTTCACGTGTCTGACCATGCACTGATCACGTGGCTGATCATACACTGCTCACGTAACTGATCATGCACTGATCACGTGGCTATCATGCACTGATCACGTGGCTGATCATGCACTGATCACGTAACTGATCATGCACTGATCACGTGGCTATCATGCACTGATCACGTGGCTGATCATGCACTGATCACGTGGCTGATCACACACCTGTCACGTGACATATCATGCACTGATCACGTGGCACTCATGCACTGATCACGTGGCTGATCATACTCTGATCACGTAACTCATGCACACATCACGTGGCTATCATGCACTGCTCACGTGGCTGTCATGGAATGATCACGTAGCAACCATATACTGGTCACGTGACTGATCATGCACTGATCACGTAAATGATCATGCACTGTTCACGTGACTGATCATGTACTGATCACGTGACTGATCATGCACTGATCACGTGGCTATCATGCACTGCTCACGTGGCTGATCATGCAACGATCACGTAGCAACCATGTACTGGTCACGTGACTGATCATGCACTGATCACGTAATTGATCATGCACTGATCACGTGGCTCATCATGCACTGATCACGTGGCTGATCACACATGTATCACGTGACTGATCATGCACTGATCACGTGGCTATCATGCACTGATCACGTGGCTGTCATGCACTGATCACGTGGATATCATGCACTGATCACGTGGCTGATCACACACGTATCACATGACTGATCATGCACTGATCACGTGGCTATCATGCACTGATCACGTGGCTATCATGCACTGATCACGTGGCTGATCATGCAATGATCACGTAGCTACCATGCACTGATCACGTGACTGATCATGCACTGATCACGTAATTGATCATGCACTGATCACGTGGCTGATCATGCACTGATCACGTGGCTGATCACACATGATCACGTGACTGATCATGCACTGATCACGTGGCTATCATGCACTGATCACGTGGCTGTCATGCACTGATCACGTGGCTGATCATGCACTGATCACGTGGCTATCATGCACTGATCACGTGACTGATCATGCACTGATCACGTGACTGATCATGCACTGATCACGTGGCTGATCATGCACTGATCACGTGGCTGATCATGCACTGATCACGTGACTGATCATGCACTGATCACGTGACTGATCATGCACTGATCACGTGGCTATCATGCACTGATCACGTGGCTGATCATGCACTGATCACGTGGCTGATCATGCACTGATCACGTGGCTGATCATGCACTGATCACGTGACTGATCATGCACTGATCACGTGATCATGCACTGATCACGTGGCTATCATGCACTGATCACGTGGCTGATCATGCATGATCATGCAGCTACCATGCACTGATCACGTGACTGATCATGCACTGATCACGTGACTGATCATGCACTGATCACGTGGCTATCATGCACTGATCACGTGGCTGATCATGCACTGATCACGTGCTATCATGTACTGATCACGTGACTGATCATGCACTGATCACGTGACTGATCATGCACTGATCACGTGGCTGATCATGCACTGATCACGTGGCTATCATGCACTGATCACGTGGCTGATCATGCACTGATCACGTGACTGATCATGCACTGATCACGTGGCTATCATGCACTGATCACGTGGCTATCATGCACTGATCACGTGGCTGATCATGCAATGATCACGTAGCTATCATGTACTGTCACGTGACTGATCATGCACTGATCACGTGGCTGATCATGCACTGATCACGTGGCTGATCATGCACTGATCACGTGGCTGATCACACATGATCACGTGACTGATCATGCACTGATCACGTGGCTATCATGCACTGATCACGTGACTGATCATGCACTGATCACGTCTATATCATGCACTGATCACATGACTGATCATGCACTGATCACGTGGATGATCATACACTGATCACGTGACTGATCATGCACTGATCACGTGGCTGATCATGCACTGATACCGTGACTGAGCATGGACTGATCACATGACTATCATGTAGTGATCACGTGACTTAATGGCGCTGATCATGTGACTGATCATGCGCTGATCATGTTTGCTATCATACACTGATCATGTGCCTCTGGAGGCAATAAACAAAGAGCTGAGTAGGCACGAATCAAACAGTCAGCAGGCAATAATCATGGAACTCAGCTGTGAGGAATCATGCTGCTCAGCTGGCAATAATCAAGCAGCTGAGCAGGCAGGAATTACGCAGCACAGCTGGCAATTGTCAAGCAGATGACAGGCAGGAATCGTGCAGCTCAGCTGGCAATTGTCAAGCAGATGAGCAGACAGTAATCACGCAGCTCAGCAGGCCCTGATCACGTGACTGAGCATGCACTGTTCACGTGGCTGATCATGCACTGATCACGTGGCTGATCATGCACTGATCACGTGGCTGATCATGCACTGATCACGTGGCTGATCATGCACTGATCACGTGGCTGATCATGCACTGATCACGTGGCTGATCATGCACTGATCACGTGGCTGATCATGCACTGATCACGTGGCTGATCACACATGATCACGTGACTGATCATGCACTGATCACGTGGCTATCATGCACTGATCACGTGGCTATCATGCACTGATCACGTGGCTGATCATGCAATGATCACGTAGCTACCATGTACTGGTCACGTGACTGATCATGCACTGATCACGTAATTGATCATGCACTGATCATGTGGCTGATCATGCACTGATCACGTGGCTGATCATACACTGATCACATAACTGATCATGCACTGATCACGTGACTGATCATGCACTGATCACGTGGCTATCATGCACTGATCACGTGGCTGACATGCACTGATCACGTGCCTGATCATGCACTGATCACGTGACTGATCATGCACTGATCACGTGTCTGATCATGCACTGATCACGTGGCTATCATGCACTGCTCACGTGGCTGATCATGCCATGATCACGCAGCTACCATGTACTGGTCACATGACTGATCATGCACTGATCACGTGACTGATCATGCAGTGATCACGTGGCTATCATGCACTACTCACGTGGCTGATCATGCAATGATCATGTAGCTACCATGTACAGGTCACGTGAATGATCATACACCCATCAGGTGACTGATCATGCACTGATCACGTGGCTATCATGCACTGATCACGAGACTGATCATGCACTGATCACGTCTATATCATGCACTGATCACATGACTGCCCATGCACTGATCACGTGGATGATCATACACTAATCTTGTGACAGATCATGCACTGATCACGTGGCTGATCATGCACTGATACCGTGACTGAGCATGGACTGATCACATGACTATCATGTAGTGATCACGTGACTTAATGGCGCTGATCATGTGACTGATCATGCGCTGATCATGTTTGCTATCATACACTGATCATGTGCCTCTGGAGGCAATAAACAAAGAGCTGAGTAGGCACGAATCAAACAGTCAGCAGGCAATAATCATGGAACTCAGGTGTGAGGAATCATGCTGCTCAGCTGGCAATAATCAAGCAGCTGAGCAGGCAGGAATTACGCAGCACAGCTGGCAATTGTCAAGCAGATGACAGGCAGGAATCGTGCAGCTCAGCTGGCAATTGTCAAGCAGATGAGCAGACAGTAATCACGCAGCTCAGCAGGCCCAGATCACGTGACTGAGCATGCACTGTTCACGTGGCTGATCATACACTGATCACGTGATGATCATGCACTGATCACTTGGATATCATGCACTGATCACGTGGCTGATCATACACTGTTCACGTGTCTGACCATGCACTGATCACGTGGCTGATCATACACTGCTCACGTAACTGATCATGCACTGATCACGTGGCTATCATGCACTGATCACGTGGCTGAACATGCACTGTTCACGTGGCTGATCACACACCTGTCACGTGACATATCATGCACTGATCACGTGGCACTCATGCACTGATCACGTGGCTGATCATACTCTGCTCACGTAACTCATGCACACATCACGTGGCTATCATGCACTGCTCACGTGGCTCGTCATGGAATGATCACGTAGCAACCATATACTGGTCACGTGACTGATCATGCAAAGATCACGTAAATGATCATGCACTGTTCACGTGACTGATCATGTACTGATCACGTGACTGATCATGCACTGATCACGTGGCTATCATGCTCTGCTCACGTGGCTGATCATGCAACGATCACGTAGCAACCATGTACTGGTCACGTGACTGATCATGCACTGATCACGTAATTGATCCTGCACTGATCACGTGGCTCATCATGCACTGATCACGTGGCTGATCACACATGTATCACGTGACTGATCATGCACTGATCACGTGGCTCTCATGCACTGATCACGTGGCTGTCATGCACTGATCACGTGGATATCATGCACTGATCACGTGGCTGATCACACACGTATCACATGACTGATCATGCACTGATCACGTGGCTATCATGCACTGATCACGTGGCTATCATGCACTGATCACGTGGCTGATCATGCAATGATCACGTAGCTACCATGTACTGGTCACGTGACTGATCATGCACTGATCACGTAATTGATCATGCACTGATCACGTGGCTGATCATGCACTGATCACGTGGCTGATCACACATGATCACGTGACTGATCATGCACTGATCACGTGGCTGATCATGCACTGATCACGTGGCTATCATGCACTGATCACGTGGCTGATCATGCACTGATCACGTGGCTATCATGCACTGATCACGTGACTGATCATGCACTGATCACGTGACTGATCATGCACTGATCATGTGGCTGATCATGCACTGATCACGTGGCTGATCATGCACTGATCACGTGACTGATCATGCACTGATCACGTGACTGATCATGCACTGATCACGTGGCTATCATGCACTGATCACGTGGCTGATCATGCACTGATCACGTGCCTGATCATGCACTGATCACGTGGCTGATCATGCACTGATCACGTGACTGATCATGCACTGATCACGTGCTGATCATGCACTGATCACGTGGCTATCATGCACTGATCACGTGGCTGATCATGCATGATCACGCAGCTACCATGTACTGATCACATGACTGATCATGCACTGATCACGTGACTGATCATGCACTGATCACGTGGCTATCATGCACTGATCACGTGGCTGATCATGCAATGATCATGTAGCTACCATGTACAGGTCACGTGAATGATCATACACTGATCAGGTGACTGATCATGCACTGATCACGTGGCTATCATGCACTGATCACGTGACTGATCATGCACTGATCACGTCTATATCATGCACTGATCACATGACTGATCATGCACTGATCACGTGGATGATCATGCACTGATCACGTGACAGATCATGCACTGATCACGTGGCTGATCACACTGATCACGTGACTGATCATGCACTGATCACGTGGCTATCATGCACTGATCACGTGGCTATCATGCACTGATCACGTGGCTGATCATGCACTGATCACGAGCTACATGCACTGATCACGTGACTGATCATGCACTGATCACGTGATTGATCATGCACTGATCACGTGGCTGATCATGCACTGATCACGTGACTGATCATGCACTGATCACGTGACTGATCATGCACTGATCACGTGGCTATCATGCACTGATCACGTGGCTGATCATGCACTGATCACGTGCCTGATCATGCACTGATCACGTGGCTGATCATGCACTGATCACGTGACTGATCATGCACTGATCACGTGTCTGATCATGCACTGATCACGTGGCTATCATGCACTGATCACGTGGCTGATCATGCATGATCACGCAGATGTGAGGAATCATGCTGCTCAGCTGGCAATGATCAAGCAGCTGATCAGGCATGAATCGTGCAGCTCAGCTGGCAATTGTCAAGCAGATGAGCAGACAGTAATCACGCAGCTCATCATGCACTGATCACGTGACTGATCATGCACTGATCACGTGGCTGATCATGCACTGATCACGTGATGATCATGCACTGATCACGTGGCTATCATGCACTGATCACGTGGCTGATCATGCACTGATCACGTGTCTGATCATGCACTGATCACGTGGCTGATCATGCACTGATCACGTGACTGATCATGCACTGATCACGTGGCTGATCATGCACTGATCACGTGGCTGATCATGCACTGATCACGTGACTATCATGCACTGATCACGTGGCTGATCATGCACTGATCACGTGACTGATCATGCACTGATCACGTGACTGATCATGCACTGATCACGTGGCTGATCATGCACTGATCACGTGGCTGATCATGCACTGATCACGTGACTGATCATGCACTGATCACGTGGCTATCATGCACTGATCACGTGGCTGATCATGCACTGATCACGTGGCTATCATGCACTGATCACGTGACTGATCATGCACTGATCACGTGACTGATCATGCACTGATCACGTGACTGATCATGCACTGATCACGTGGCTGATCATGCACTGATCACGTGGCTGATCATGCACTGATCACGTGGCTATCATGCACTGATCACGTGACTGATCATGCACTGATCACGTGACTGATCATGCACTGATCACGTGGCTATCATGCACTACTCACGTGGCTGATCATGCAATGATCATGTAGCTACCATGTACAGGTCACGTGAATGATCATACACCCATCAGGTGACTGATCATGCACTGATCACGTGGCTATCATGCACTGATCACGAGACTGATCATGCACTGATCACGTCTATATCATGCACTGATCACATGACTGCCCATGCACTGATCACGTGGATGATCATACACTAATCATGTGACAGATCATGCACTGATCACGTGGCTGATCATGCACTGATACCGTGACTGAGCATGGACTGATCACATGACTATCATGTAGTGATCACGTGACTTAATGGCGCTGATCATGTGACTGATCATGCGCTGATCATGTTTGCTATCATACACTGATCATGTGCCTCTGGAGGCAATAAACAAAGAGCTGAGTAGGCACGAATCAAACAGTCAGCAGGCAATAATCATGGAACTCAGGTGTGAGGAATCATGCTGCTCAGCTGGCAATAATCAAGCAGCTGAGCAGGCAGGAATTACGCAGCACAGCTGGCAATTGTCAAGCAGATGACAGGCAGGAATCGTGCAGCTCAGCTGGCAATTGTCAAGCAGATGAGCAGACAGTAATCACGCAGCTCAGCAGGCCCAGATCACGTGACTGAGCATGCACTGTTCACGTGGCTGATCATACACTGATCACGTGATGATCATGCACTGATCACTTGGATATCATGCACTGATCACGTGGCTGATCATACACTGTTCACGTGTCTGACCATGCACTGATCACGTGGCTGATCATACACTGCTCACGTAACTGATCATGCACTGATCACGTGGCTATCATGCACTGATCACGTGGCTGAACATGCACTGTTCACGTGGCTGATCACACACTGTCACGTGACATATCATGCACTGATCACGTGGCACTCATGCACTGATCACGTGGCTGATCATACTCTGCTCACGTAACTCATGCACACATCACGTGGCTATCATGCACTGCTCACGTGGCTGTCATGGAATGATCACGTAGCTACCATATACTGGTCACGTGACTGATCATGCACTGATCACGTAAATGATCATGCACTGTTCACGTGACTGATCATGCACTGATCACGTGACTGATCATGCACTGATCACGTGGCTATCATGCACTGCTCACGTGGCTGATCATGCAACGATCACGTAGCAACCATGTACTGGTCACGTGACTGATCATGCACTGATCACGTAATTGATCATGCACTGATCACGTGGCTCATCATGCACTGATCACGTGGCTGATCACACATGATCACGTGACTGATCATGCACTGATCACGTGGCTATCATGCACTGATCACGTGGCTGATCATGCACTGATCACGTGGATATCATGCACTGATCACGTGGCTGATCACACATGATCACGTGACTGATCATGCACTGATCACGTGGCTATCATGCACTGATCACGTGACTGATCATGCACTGATCACGTCTATATCATGCACTGATCACATGACTGCCCATGCACTGATCACGTGGATGATCATACACTGATCATGTGACTGATCATGCACTGATCACGTGGCTGATCATGCACTGATACCGTGACTGAGCATGGACTGATCACATGACTATCATGTAGTGATCACGTGACTTAATGGCGCTGATCATGTGACTGATCATGCGCTGATCATGTTTGCTATCATACACTGATCATGTGCCTCTGGAGGCAATAAACAAAGAGCTGAGTAGGCACGAATCAAACAGTCAGCAGGCAATAATCATGGAACTCAGGTGTGAGGAATCATGCTGCTCAGCTGGCAATAATCAAGCAGCTGAGCAGGCAGGAATTACGCAGCACAGCTGGCAATTGTCAAGCAGATGACAGGCAGGAATCGTGCAGCTCAGCTGGCAATTGTCAAGCAGATGAGCAGACAGTAATCACGCAGCTCAGCAGGCCCTGATCACGTGACTGAGCATGCACTGTTCACGTGGCTGATCATACACTGATCACGTGATGATCATGCACTGATCACTTGGATATCATGCACTGATCACGTGGCTGATCATACACTGTTCACGTGTCTGACCATGCACTGATCACGTGGCTGATCATACACTGCTCACGTAACTGATCATGCACTGATCACGTGGCTGATCATGCACTGATCACGTGGCTGATCATGCACTGATCACGTGGCTATCATGCACTGATCACGTGGCTGATCATGCACTGATCACGTGACTGATCATGCACTGATCACGTGACTGATCATGCACTGATCACGTAACTGATCATGCACTGATCACGTGGCTGATCATGCACTGATCACGTGGCTGATCATGCACTGATCACTGACTGATGCACTGATCACGTGACTGATCATGCACTGATCACGTGGCTATCATGCACTGATCACGTGGCTGATCATGCACTGATCACGTGACTGATCATGCACTGATCACGTGGCTGATCATGCACTGATCACGTGACTGATCATGCACTGATCACGTGACTGATCATGCACTGATCACGTGGCTATCATGCACTGATCACGTGGCTGATCATGCATGATCATGCAGCTACCATGTACTGTCACGTGACTGATCATGCACTGATCACGTGACTGATCATGCACTGATCACGTGGCTATCATGCACTGATCACGTGGCTGATCATGCACTGATCACGTAGCTACCATGTACTGGTCACGTGACTGATCATGCACTGATCACGTGACTGATCATGCACTGATCACGTGGCTATCATGCACTGATCACGTGACTGATCATGCACTGATCACGTCTATCATGCACTGATCACGTGACTGATCATGCACTGATCACGTGGCTGATCATGCACTGATCACGTGACTGATCATGCACTGATCACGTGGCTGATCACACACGTATCACATGACTGATCATGCACTGATCACGTGGCTATCATGCACTGATCACGTGGCTATCATGCACTGATCACGTGGCTGATCATGCAATGATCACGTAGCTACCATGTACTGGTCACGTGACTGATCATGCACTGATCACGTAATTGATCATGCACTGATCATGTGGCTGATCATGCACTGATCACGTGGCTGATCATACACTGATCACGTAACTGATCATGCACTGATCACGTGACTGATCATGCACTGATCACGTGGCTATCATGCACTGATCACTTGGCTGACATACACTGATCACGTGCCTGGTCATGCACTGATCACGTGGCTGATCATGCACTGATCACGTGACTGATCATGCACTGATCACGTGTCTGATCATGCACTGATCACGTGGCTATCATGCACTGCTCACGTGGCTGATCATGCCATGATCACGCAGCTACCATGTACTGGTCACATGACTGATCATGCACTGATCACGTGACTGATCATGCAGTGATCACGTGGCTATCATGCACTACTCACGTGGCTGATCATGCAATGATCATGTAGCTACCATGTACAGTCACGTGAATGATCATACACCCATCAGGTGACTGATCATGCACTGATCACGTGGCTATCATGCACTGATCACGAGACTGATCATGCACTGTTCACGTCTATATCATGCACTGATCACATGACTGCCCATGCACTGATCACGTGGATGATCATACACTAATCTTGTGACAGATCATGCACTGATCACGTGGCTGATCATGCACTGATACCGTGACTGAGCATGGACTGATCACATGACTATCATGTAGTGATCACGTGACTTAATGGCGCTGATCATGTGACTGATCATGCGCTGATCATGTTTGCTATCATACACTGATCATGTGCCTCTGGAGGCAATAAACAAAGAGCTGAGTAGGCACGAATCAAACAGTCAGCAGGCAATAATCATGGAACTCAGGTGTGAGGAATCATGCTGCTCAGCTGGCAATAATCAAGCAGCTGAGCAGGCAGGAATTACGCAGCACAGCTGGCAATTGTCAAGCAGATGACAGGCAGGAATCGTGCAGCTCAGCTGGCAATTGTCAAGCAGATGAGCAGACAGTAATCACGCAGCTCAGCAGGCCCAGATCACGTGACTGAGCATGCACTGTTCACGTGGCTGATCATACACTGATCACGTGATGATCATGCACTGATCACTTGGATATCATGCACTGATCACGTGGCTGATCATACACTGTTCACGTGTCTGACCATGCACTGATCACGTGGCTGATCATACACTGCTCACGTAACTGATCATGCACTGATCACGTGGCTATCATGCACTGATCACGTGGCTGAACATGCACTGTTCACGTGGCTGATCACACACCTGTCACGTGACATATCATGCACTGATCACGTGGCACTCATGCACTGATCACGTGGCTGATCATACTCTGCTCACGTAACTCATGCACACATCACGTGGCTATCATGCACTGCTCACGTGGCTCGTCATGGAATGATCACGTAGCAACCATATACTGGTCACGTGACTGATCATGCACTGATCACGTAAATGATCATGCACTGTTCACGTGACTGATCATGCACTGATCACGTGACTGATCATGCACTGATCACGTGGCTATCATGCTCTGCTCACGTGGCTGATCATGCAACGATCACGTAGCAACCATGTACTGGTCACGTGACTGATCATGCACTGATCACGTAATTGATCATGCACTGATCACGTGGCTGATCATGCACTGATCACGTGGCTGATCATGCACTGATCACGTGACTGATCATGCACTGATCACGTGGCTATCATGCACTGATCACGTGGCTGATCATGCACTGATCACGTGGCTGATCACACACTGATCACGTGACTGATCATGCACTGATCACGTGGCATCATGCACTGATCACGTGGCTGATCATGCACTGATCACGTGACTCATGCACTGATCACGTGGCTATCATGCACTGATCACGTGGCTGATCATGCACTGATCACGTGGCTGATCATGCACTGATCACGTGGCTGATCACACTGATCACGTGACTGATCATGCACTGATCACGTGGCTGATCATGCACTGATCACGTGGCTGATCATGCACTGATCACGTGGCTGATCATGCACTGATCACGTGGCTATCATGCACTGATCACGTGACTGATCATGCACTGATCACGTGACTGATCATGCACTGATCACGTGGCTGATCATGCACTGATCACGTGGCTGATCACACTGATCACGTGACTGATCATGCACTGATCACGTGGCTCATGCACTGATCACGTGGCTATCATGCACTGATCACGTGGCTGATCATGCACTGATCACGTAGCTACCATGCACTGTCACGTGACTGATCATGCACTGATCACGTAACTGATCATGCACTGATCACGTGGCTGATCATGCACTGATCACGTGGCTGATCATGCACTGATCACGTAACTGATCATGCACTGATCACGTGACTGATCATGCACTGATCACGTGGCTATCATGCACTGATCACGTGGCTGATCATACACTGATCACGTGCCTGATCATGCACTGATCACGTGGCTGATCATGCACTGATCACGTGACTGATCATGCACTGATCACGTGTCTGATCATGCACTGATCACGTGGCTATCATGCACTGATCACGTGGCTGATCATGCATGATCACGCAGCTACCATGTACTGATCACATGACTGATCATGCACTGATCACGTGACTGATCATGCACTGATCACGTGGCTATCATGCACTACTCACGTGGCTGATCATGCAATGATCATGTAGCTACCATGTACAGGTCACGTGAATGATCATACACTGATCAGGTGACTGATCATGCACTGATCACGTGGCTATCATGCACTGATCACGTGACTGATCATGCACTGATCACGTCTATATCATGCACTGATCACATGACTGCCATGCACTGATCACGTGGATGATCATACACTGATCATGTGACAGATCATGCACTGATCACGTGGCTGATCATGCACTGATCACGTGACTGATCATGCACTGATCACGTGGCTATCATGCACTGATCACGTGGCTATCATGCACTGATCACGTGGCTGATCATGCACTGATCACGTAGCTATCATGCACTGATCACGTGACTGATCATGCACTGATCACGTAATTGATCATGCACTGATCACGTGACTGATCATGCACTGATCACGTGGCTGATCATGCACTGATCACGTGACTGATCATGCACTGATCACGTGACTGATCATGCACTGATCACGTGGCTATCATGCACTGATCACGTGGCTGATCATGCACTGATCACGTGCCTGATCATGCACTGATCACGTGGCTGATCATGCACTGATCACGTGACTGATCATGCACTGATCACGTGGCTGATCATGCACTGATCACGTGGCTATCATGCACTGATCACGTGGCTGATCATGCATGATCACGCAGCTATCATGCACTGATCACGTGACTGATCATGCACTGATCACGTGACTGATCATGCACTGATCACGTGGCTATCATGCACTGATCACGTGGCTGATCATGCACTGATCACGTAGCTATCATGCACTGATCACGTGGCTGATCATGCACTGATCACGTGACTGATCATGCACTGATCACGTGGCTATCATGCACTGATCACGTGGCTGATCATACACTGATCACGTAACTCATGCATCACGTGGCTATCATGCACTGATCACGTGGCTGTCATGCAATGATCACGTAGCAACCATATACTGGTCACGTGACTGATCATGCACTGATCACGAAATGATCATGCACTGATCACGTGACTGATCATGCACTGATCACGTGACTGATCATGCACTGATCACGTGGCTATCATGCACTGATCACGTGGCTGATCATGCACTGATCACGTAGCTACCATGTACTGGTCACGTGACTGATCATGCACTGATCACGTAATTGATCATGCACTGATCACGTGGCTGATCATGCACTGATCACGTGGCTGATCATGCACTGATCACGTGACTGATCATGCACTGATCACGTGGCTATCATGCACTGATCACGTGGCTGATCATGCACTGATCACGTGGCTGATCACACTGATCACGTGACATCATGCACTGATCACGTGGCATCATGCACTGATCACGTGGCTGATCATACACTGATCACGTGACTCATGCACTGATCACGTGGCTATCATGCACTGATCACGTGGCTGATCATGCACTGATCACGTGGATATCATGCACTGATCACGTGGCTGATCACACACGATCACGTGACTGATCATGCACTGATCACGTGGCTATCATGCACTGATCACGTGGCTATCATGCACTGATCACGTGGCTGATCATGCAATGATCACGTAGCTACCATGTACTGGTCACGTGACTGATCATGCACTGATCACGTAATTGATCATGCACTGATCACGTGGCTCATCATGCACTGATCACGTGGCTGATCACACATGATCACGTGACTGATCATGCACTGATCACGTGGCTATCATGCACTGATCACGAGACTGATCATGCACTGATCACGTCTATATCATGCACTGATCACATGACTGCCCATGCACTGATCACGTGGATGATCATACACTAATCATGTGACAGATCATGCACTGATCACGTGGCTGATCATGCACTGATACCGTGACTGAGCATGGACTGATCACATGACTATCATGTAGTGATCACGTGACTTAATGGCGCTGATCATGTGACTGATCATGCGCTGATCATGTTTGCTATCATACACTGATCATGTGCCTCTGGAGGCAATAAACAAAGAGCTGAGTAGGCACGAATCAAACAGTCAGCAGGCAATAATCATGGAACTCAGGTGTGAGGAATCATGCTGCTCAGCTGGCAATAATCAAGCAGCTGAGCAGGCAGGAATTACGCAGCACAGCTGGCAATTGTCAAGCAGATGACAGGCAGGAATCGTGCAGCTCAGCTGGCAATTGTCAAGCAGATGAGCAGACAGTAATCACGCAGCTCAGCAGGCCCAGATCACGTGACTGAGCATGCACTGTTCACGTGGCTGATCATACACTGATCACGTGATGATCATGCACTGATCACTTGGATATCATGCACTGATCACGTGGCTGATCATACACTGTTCACGTGTCTGACCATGCACTGATCACGTGGCTGATCATACACTGCTCACGTAACTGATCATGCACTGATCACGTGGCTGATCATGCACTGATCACGTGGCTGATCATGCACTGATCACGTGGCTGATCATGCACTGATCACGTGGCTGATCATGCACTGATCACGTGGCTGATCATGCACTGATCACGTGACTGATCATGCACTGATCACGTGACTGATCATGCACTGATCACGTTTGATCATGCACTGATCACGTGGCTGATCATGCACTGATCACGTGACTGATCATGCACTGATCACGTGGCTATCATGCACTCACGTGGCTGATCATGCAATGATCACGTAGCTACCATGTACTGGTCACGTGACTGATCATGCACTGATCACGTAATTGATCATGCACTGATCACGTGGCTGATCATGCACTGATCACGTGGTGATCATGCACTGATCACGTGACTGATCATGCACTGATCACGTGGCTATCATGCACTGATCACGTGGCTGATCATGCACTGATCACGTGGCTATCATGCACTGATCACGTGGCTGATCATGCACTGATCACGTGACTGATCATGCACTGATCACGTGACTGATCATGCACTGATCACGTGGCTATCATGCACTGATCACGTGGCTGATCATGCACTGTCACGTGACTGATCATGCACTGATCACGTGACTGATCATGCACTGATCACGTGGCTATCATGCACTACTCACGTGGCTGATCATGCAATGATCATGTAGCTACCATGTACTGGTCACGTGACTGATCATACACCCATCAGGTGACTGATCATGCACTGATCACGTGGCTGATCATGCACTGATCACCTGCCTGATCATGCACTGATCACGTGACATATCATGCACTGATCACATAGCTATCATGAACTGATCACCTTGCTGATCATGCACTGATCACGTGGCTGATCATGCACTGATACCGTGACTGAGCATGGACTGATCACATGACTATCATGTAGTGATCACGTGACTTAATGGCGCTGATCATGTGACTGATCATGCGCTGATCATGTTTGCTATCATACACTGATCATGTGCCTCTGGAGGCAATAAACAAAGAGCTGAGTAGGCACGAATCAAACAGTCAGCAGGCAATAATCATGGAACTCAGCTGTGAGGAATCATGCTGCTCAGCTGGCAATAATCAAGCAGCTGAGCAGGCAGGAATTACGCAGCACAGCTGGCAATTGTCAAGCAGATGACAGGCAGGAATCGTGCAGCTCAGCTGGCAATTGTCAAGCAGATGAGCAGACAGTAATCACGCAGCTCAGCAGGCCCAGATCACGTGACTGAGCATGCACTGTTCACGTGGCTGATCATACACTGATCACGTGATGATCATGCACTGATCACGTGACTATCATGCACTGATCACGTGGCTGATCATACACTGTTCACGTGTCTGACCATGCACTGATCACGTGGCTGATCATACACTGCTCACGTAACTGATCATGCACTGATCACGTGGCTATCATGCACTGATCACGTGGCTGATCATGCACTGATCACGTGGCTATCATGCACTGGTCACGTGACTGATCATGCACTGATCACGTGGCTGATCATGCACTGATCACGTGGCTGATCATGCACTGATCACGTGAATGATCATGCACTGATCACGTGGCTATCATGCACTGATCACGTGGCTGTCATGCACTGATCACGCAGCTACCATGTACTGGTCACGTGACTGATCATGCACTGATCACGTAACTGATCATGCACTGATCACGTGGCTGATCATGCACTGATCACGTGACTGATCATGCACTGATCACGTGGCTATCATGCACTGATCACGTGGCTGATCATGCACTGATCACGTAGCTACCATGTACTGGTCACGTGACTGATCATGCACTGATCACGTAATTGATCATGCACTGATCACGTGGCTGATCATGCACTGATCACGTGACTGATCATGCACTGATCACGTGACTGATCATGCACTGATCACGTGGCTATCATGCACTGATCACGTGGCTGATCATGCACTGATCACGTGCCTGATCATGCACTGATCACATGACTGATCATGCACTGATCACGTGACTGATCATGCACTGATCACGTGGCTATCATGCACTACTCACGTGGCTGATCATGCAATGATCATGTAGCTACCATGTACTGGTCACGTGACTGATCATGCACATCACGTGACTGATCATGCACTGATCACGTGGCTATCATGCACTGATCACGTGGCTGATCATACACTGATCACGTGCCTGGTCATGCACTGATCACGTGACTGATCATGCACTGATCACGTAGCAGTCATGCACTGATCACTGGCTGATCATGCACTGATCACGTGGCTATCATGCACTGATCACGTGGCTATCATGCACTGATCACGTGGCTGATCATGCACTGATACCGTGACTGAGCATGGACTGATCACATGACTATCATGTAGTGATCACGTGACTTAATGGCGCTGATCATGTGACTGATCATGCGCTGATCATGTTTGCTATCATACACTGATCATGTGCCTCTGGAGGCAATAAACAAAGAGCTGAGTAGGCACGAATCAAACAGTCAGCAGGCAATAATCATGGAACTCAGGTGTGAGGAATCATGCTGCTCAGCTGGCAATAATCAAGCAGCTGAGCAGGCAGGAATTACGCAGCACAGCTGGCAATTGTCAAGCAGATGACAGGCAGGAATCGTGCAGCTCAGCTGGCAATTGTCAAGCAGATGAGCAGACAGTAATCACGCAGCTCAGCAGGCCCAGATCACGTGACTGAGCATGCACTGTTCACGTGGCTGATCATACACTGATCACGTGATGATCATGCACTGATCACTTGGATATCATGCACTGATCACGTGGCTGATCATACACTGTTCACGTGTCTGACCATGCACTGATCACGTGGCTGATCATACACTGCTCACGTAACTGATCATGCACTGATCACGTGGCTATCATGCACTGATCACGTGGCTGAACATGCACTGTTCACGTGGCTGATCACACACCTGTCACGTGACATATCATGCACTGATCACGTGGCACTCATGCACTGATCACGTGGCTGATCATACTCTGCTCACGTAACTCATGCACACATCACGTGGCTATCATGCACTGCTCACGTGGCTCGTCATGGAATGATCACGTAGCAACCATATACTGGTCACGTGACTGATCATGCAAAGATCACGTAAATGATCATGCACTGTTCACGTGACTGATCATGTACTGATCACGTGACTGATCATGCACTGATCACGTGGCTATCATGCTCTGCTCACGTGGCTGATCATGCAACGATCACGTAGCAACCATGTACTGGTCACGTGACTGATCATGCACTGATCACGTAATTGATCCTGCACTGATCACGTGGCTCATCATGCACTGATCACGTGGCTGATCACACATGATCACGTGACTGATCATGCACTGATCACGTGGCTATCATGCACTGATCACGTGGCTGTCATGCACTGATCACGTGGATATCATGCACTGATCACGTGGCTGATCACACACGATCACATGACTGATCATGCACTGATCACGTGGCTATCATGCACTGATCACGTGGCTATCATGCACTGATCATGTGGCTGATCATGCAATGATCACGTAGCTACCATGTACTGGTCACGTGACTGATCATGCACTGATCACGTAATTGATCATGCACTGATCACGTGGCTGATCATGCACTGATCACGTGGCTGATCACACATGATCACGTGACTGATCATGCACTGATCACGTGGCTATCATGCACTGATCACGTGACTGATCATGCACTGATCACGTCTATATCATGCACTGATCACATGACTGCCCATGCACTGATCACGTGGATGATCATACACTGATCACGTGACTGATCATGCACTGATCACGTGGCTGATCATGCACTGATCACGTGGCTGTCATGCACTGATCACGTGGCTGATCATGCACTGATCACGTAGCTACCATGCACTGATCACGTGACTGATCATGCACTGATCACGTAACTGATCATGCACTGATCATGTGGCTGATCATGCACTGATCACGTGGCTGATCATGCACTGATCACATAACTGATCATGCACTGATCACGTGACTGATCATGCACTGATCACGTGGCTATCATGCACTGATCACGTGGCTGATCATACACTGATCACGTGCCTGGTCATGCACTGATCACGTGGCTGATCATGCACTGATCACGTGACTGATCATGCACTGATCACGTGTCTGATCATGCACTGATCACGTGGCTATCATGCACTGATCACGTGGCTGATCATGCATGATCACGCTATCATGCACTGATCACGTGACTGATCATGCACTGATCACGTGACTGATCATGCACTGATCACGTGGCTATCATGCACTATCACGTGGCTGATCATGCACTGATCACGTAGCTACCATGCACTGGTCACGTGACTGATCATGCACTGATCACGTGACTGATCATGCACTGATCACGTGGCTATCATGCACTGATCACGTGGCTGATCATGCACTGATCACGTCTATATCATGCACTGATCACGTGACTGATCATGCACTGATCACGTGGCTGATCATGCACTGATCACGTGACTGATCATGCACTGATCACGTGGCTGATCATGCACTGATCACGTGACTGATCATGCACTGATCACGTGGCTATCATGCACTGATCACGTGGCTGATCATGCACTGATCACGTGGCTATCATGTACTGATCACGTGACTGATCATGCACTGATCACGTAATTGATCATGCACTGATCATGTGACTGATCATGCACTGATCACGTGGCTGATCATGCACTGATCACGTGACTGATCATGCACTGATCACGTGACTGATCATGCACTGATCACGTGGCTATCATGCACTGATCATGGCTGACATACACTGATCACGTGCCTGATCATGCACTGATCACGTGGCTGATCATGCACTGATCACGTGACTGATCATGCACTGATCACGTGACTGATCATGCACTGATCACGTGGCTATCATGCACTGCTCACGTGGCTGATCATGCCATGATCACGCAGCTACCATGTACTGGTCACATGACTGATCATGCACTGATCACGTGACTGATCATGCAGTGATCACGTGGCTATCATGCACTACTCACGTGGCTGATCATGCAATGATCATGTAGCTACCATGTACAGGTCACGTGAATGATCATACACCCATCAGGTGACTGATCATGCACTGATCACGTGGCTATCATGCACTGATCACGAGACTGATCATGCACTGATCACGTCTATATCATGCACTGATCACATGACTGCCCATGCACTGATCACGTGGATGATCATACACTAATCATGTGACAGATCATGCACTGATCACGTGGCTGATCATGCACTGATACCGTGACTGAGCATGGACTGATCACATGACTATCATGTAGTGATCACGTGACTTAATGGCGCTGATCATGTGACTGATCATGCGCTGATCATGTTTGCTATCATACACTGATCATGTGCCTCTGGAGGCAATAAACAAAGAGCTGAGTAGGCACGAATCAAACAGTCAGCAGGCAATAATCATGGAACTCAGGTGTGAGGAATCATGCTGCTCAGCTGGCAATAATCAAGCAGCTGAGCAGGCAGGAATTACGCAGCACAGCTGGCAATTGTCAAGCAGATGACAGGCAGGAATCGTGCAGCTCAGCTGGCAATTGTCAAGCAGATGAGCAGACAGTAATCACGCAGCTCAGCAGGCCCAGATCACGTGACTGAGCATGCACTGTTCACGTGGCTGATCATACACTGATCACGTGATGATCATGCACTGATCACTTGGATATCATGCACTGATCACGTGGCTGATCATACACTGTTCACGTGTCTGACCATGCACTGATCACGTGGCTGATCATACACTGCTCACGTAACTGATCATGCACTGATCACGTGGCTATCATGCACTGATCACGTGGCTGAACATGCACTGTTCACGTGGCTGATCACACACCTGTCACGTGACATATCATGCACTGATCACGTGGCACTCATGCACTGATCACGTGGCTGATCATACTCTGCTCACGTAACTCATGCACACATCACGTGGCTATCATGCACTGCTCACGTGGCTCGTCATGGAATGATCACGTAGCAACCATATACTGGTCACGTGACTGATCATGCAAAGATCACGTAAATGATCATGCACTGTTCACGTGACTGATCATGTACTGATCACGTGACTGATCATGCACTGATCACGTGGCTATCATGCTCTGCTCACGTGGCTGATCATGCAACGATCACGTAGCAACCATGTACTGGTCACGTGACTGATCATGCACTGATCACGTAATTGATCCTGCACTGATCACGTGGCTCATCATGCACTGATCACGTGGCTGATCACACATGTATCACGTGACTGATCATGCACTGATCACGTGGCTCTCATGCACTGATCACGTGGCTGTCATGCACTGATCACGTGGATATCATGCACTGATCACGTGGCTGATCACACACGTATCACATGACTGATCATGCACTGATCACGTGGCTATCATGCACTGATCACGTGGCTATCATGCACTGATCACGTGGCTGATCATGCAATGATCACGTAGCTACCATGTACTGGTCACGTGACTGATCATGCACTGATCACGTGGCTGATCATGCACTGATCACGTGGCTGATCATGCACTGATCACGTGGCTGATCACACATGATCACGTGACTGATCATGCACTGATCACGTGGCTATCATGCACTGATCACGTGACTGATCATGCACTGATCACGTCTATATCATGCACTGATCACATGACTGCCCATGCACTGATCACGTGGATGATCATACACTGATCATGTGACTGATCATGCACTGATCACGTGGCTGATCATGCACTGATCACGTGGCTGTCATGCACTGATCACGTGGCTGATCATGCACTGATCACGTAGCTACCATGCACTGATCACGTGACTGATCATGCACTGATCACGTAATTGATCATGCACTGATCACGTGGCTGATCATGCACTGATCACGTGGCTGATCATGCACTGATCACGTGACTGATCATGCACTGATCACGTGACTGATCATGCACTGATCACGTGGCTATCATGCACTGATCACGTGGCTGATCATGCACTGATCATGTGCCTGATCATGCACTGATCACGTGGCTGATCATGCACTGATCACGTGACTGATCATGCACTGATCACGTGGCTGATCATGCACTGATCACGTGGCTATCATGCACTGATCACGTGGCTGATCATGCATGATCACGCACCATGCACTGGTCACGTGACTGATCATGCACTGATCACGTGACTGATCATGCACTGATCACGTGGCTATCATGCACTATCACGTGGCTGATCATGCACTGATCACGTAGCTACAATGCACTGATCACGTGACTGATCATACACACATCACGTGACTGATCATGCACTGATCACGTGGCTATCATGCACTGATCACGTGACTGATCATGCACTGATCACGTCTATCATGCACTGATCACACTGATCATGCACTGATCACGTGGATGATCATGCACTGATCACGTGACTGATCATGCACTGATCACGTGGCTGATCACCACGTCACGTGACTGATCATGCACTGATCACGTGGCTATCATGCACTGATCACGTGGCTGATCATGCAATGATCACGTAGCTACATGTACTGGTCACGTGACTGATCATGCACTGATCACGTAATTGATCATGCACTGATCATGTGGCTGATCATGCACTGATCACGTGGCTGATCATGCACTGATCACGTAACTGATCATGCACTGATCACGTGACTGATCATGCACTGATCACGTGGCTATCATGCACTGATCACTTGGCTGACATACACTGATCACGTGCCTGGTCATGCACTGATCACGTGGCTGATCATGCACTGATCACGTGACTGATCATGCACTGATCACGTGACTGATCATGCACTGATCACGTGGCTATCATGCACTGCTCACGTGGCTGATCATGCCATGATCACGCAGCTACCATGTACTGGTCACATGACTGATCATGCACTGATCACGTGACTGATCATGCAGTGATCACGTGGCTATCATGCACTACTCACGTGGCTGATCATGCAATGATCATGTAGCTACCATGTACAGGTCACGTGAATGATCATACACCCATCAGGTGACTGATCATGCACTGATCACGTGGCTATCATGCACTGATCACGAGACTGATCATGCACTGATCACGTCTATATCATGCACTGATCACATGACTGCCCATGCACTGATCACGTGGATGATCATACACTAATCATGTGACAGATCATGCACTGATCACGTGGCTGATCATGCACTGATACCGTGACTGAGCATGGACTGATCACATGACTATCATGTAGTGATCACGTGACTTAATGGCGCTGATCATGTGACTGATCATGCGCTGATCATGTTTGCTATCATACACTGATCATGTGCCTCTGGAGGCAATAAACAAAGAGCTGAGTAGGCACGAATCAAACAGTCAGCAGGCAATAATCATGGAACTCAGGTGTGAGGAATCATGCTGCTCAGCTGGCAATAATCAAGCAGCTGAGCAGGCAGGAATTACGCAGCACAGCTGGCAATTGTCAAGCAGATGACAGGCAGGAATCGTGCAGCTCAGCTGGCAATTGTCAAGCAGATGAGCAGACAGTAATCACGCAGCTCAGCAGGCCCAGATCACGTGACTGAGCATGCACTGTTCACGTGGCTGATCATACACTGATCACGTGATGATCATGCACTGATCACTTGGATATCATGCACTGATCACGTGGCTGATCATACACTGTTCACGTGTCTGACCATGCACTGATCACGTGGCTGATCATACACTGCTCACGTAACTGATCATGCACTGATCACGTGGCTATCATGCACTGATCACGTGGCTGAACATGCACTGTTCACGTGGCTGATCACACACCTGTCACGTGACATATCATGCACTGATCACGTGGCACTCATGCACTGATCACGTGGCTGATCATACTCTGCTCACGTAACTCATGCACACATCACGTGGCTATCATGCACTGCTCACGTGGCTCGTCATGGAATGATCACGTAGCTACCATATACTGGTCACGTGACTGATCATGCAAAGATCACGTAAATGATCATGCACTGTTCACGTGACTGATCATGTACTGATCACGTGACTGATCATGCACTGATCACGTGGCTATCATGCTCTGCTCACGTGGCTGATCATGCAACGATCACGTAGCAACCATGTACTGGTCACGTGACTGATCATGCACTGATCACGTAATTGATCATGCACTGATCACGTGGCTGATCATGCACTGATCACGTGACTCATGCACATCACGTGGCTATCATGCACTGATCACGTGGCTGTCATGCACTGATCACGTGGATATCATGCACTGATCACGTGGCTGATGCACTGATCACATGACTGATCATGCACTGATCACGTGGCTATCATGCACTGATCACGTGGCTATCATGCACTGATCACGTGGCTGATCATGCAATGATCACATAGCTACCATGTACTGGTCACGTGACTGATCATGCACTGATCACGTGGCTGATCATGCACTGATCACGTGGCTATCATGCACTGATCACGTGGCTGATCACATGTATCACGTGACTGATCATGCACTGATCACGTGGCTATCATGCACTGATCACGTGACTGATCATGCACTGATCACGTCTATATCATGCACTGATCACATGACTGCCCATGCACTGATCACGTGGATGATCATACACTAATCATGTGACAGATCATGCACTGATCACGTGGCTGATCATGCACTGATACCGTGACTGAGCATGGACTGATCACATGACTATCATGTAGTGATCACGTGACTTAATGGCGCTGATCATGTGACTGATCATGCACTGATCATGTTTGCTATCATACACTGATCATGTGCCTCTGGAGGCAATAAACAAAGAGCTGAGTAGGCACGAATCAAACAGTCAGCAGGCAATAATCATGGAACTCAGGTGTGAGGAATCATGCTGCTCAGCTGGCAATAATCAAGCAGCTGAGCAGGCAGGAATTACGCAGCACAGCTGGCAATTGTCAAGCAGATGACAGGCAGGAATCGTGCAGCTCAGCTGGCAATTGTCAAGCAGATGAGCAGACAGTAATCACGCAGCTCAGCAGGCCCTGATCACGTGACTGAGCATGCACTGTTCACGTGGCTGATCATACACTGATCACGTGATGATCATGCACTGATCACTTGGATATCATGCACTGATCACGTGGCTGATCATACACTGTTCACGTGTCTGACCATGCACTGATCACGTGGCTGATCATACACTGCTCACGTGACTGATCATGCACTGATCACGTGGCTGATCATGCACTGATCACGTGGCTGATCATGCACTGATCACGTGGCTATCATGCACTGATCACGTGGCTATCATGCACTGATCACGTGGCTATCATGCACTGATCACGTGGCTGATCATGCACTGATCACGTAGCTATCATGCACTGATCACGTGACTGATCATGCACTGATCACGTAACTGATCATGCACTGATCACGTGGCTGATCATGCACTGATCACGTGACTGATCATGCACTGATCACGTGACTGATCATGCACTGATCACGTGGCTGATCATGCACTGATCACGTGGCTGATCATGCACTGATCACGTGACTGATCATGCACTGATCACGTGACTGATCATGCACTGATCACGTGGCTATCATGCACTGATCACGTGGCTGATCATGCACTGATCAGTAGCTACCATGTACTGATCACGTGACTGATCATGCACTGATCACGTGGCTGATCATGCACTGATCACGTGACTCATGCACTGATCACGTGGTGATCATGCACTGATCACGTGACTGATCATGCACTGATCACGTGGCTATCATGCACTGATCACGTGGCTGATCATGCACTGATCACGTGGCTATCATGCACTGATCACGTGGCTGATCATGCACTGATCACGTGACTGATCATGCACTGATCACGTGACTGATCATGCACTGATCACGTGGCTATCATGCACTGATCACGTGGCTGATCATGCACTGATCACGTGGCTGATCATGACTGATCACGTGCCTGATCATGCACTGATCACGTGACTGATCATGCACTGATCACATGGCTATCATGCACTGATCACGTGGCTGATCATGCACTGATCACGTGGCTGATCATGCACTGATACCGTGACTGAGCATGGACTGATCACATGACTATCATGTAGTGATCACGTGACTTAATGGCGCTGATCATGTGACTGATCATGCGCTGATCATGTTTGCTATCATACACTGATCATGTGCCTCTGGAGGCAATAAACAAAGAGCTGAGTAGGCACGAATCAAACAGTCAGCAGGCAATAATCATGGAACTCAGGTGAGGAATCATGCTGCTCAGCTGGCAATAATCAAGCAGCTGAGCAGGCAGGAATTACGCAGCACAGCTGGCAATTGTCAAGCAGATGACAGGCAGGAATCGTGCAGCTCAGCTGGCAATTGTCAAGCAGATGAGCAGACAGTAATCACGCAGCTCAGCAGGCCCAGATCACGTGACTGAGCATGCACTGTTCACGTCTGATCATACACTGATCACGTGATGATCATGCACTGATCACGTGACTGATCATGCACTGATCACGTGGCTGATCATACACTGTTCACGTGTCTGACCATGCACTGATCACGTGGCTGATCATACACTGCTCACGTAACTGATCATGCACTGATCACGTGGCTATCATGCACTGATCACGTGGCTGATCATGCACTGATCACGTGGCTATCATGCACTGATCACGTGACTGATCATGCACTGATCACGTGGCTGATCATGCACTGATCACGTGACTGATCATGCACTGATCACGTGACTGATCATGCACTGATCACGTGGCTATCATGCACTGATCATGGCTGATCATGCACTGATCACGCAGCTACCATGTACTGGTCACGTGACTGATCATGCACTGATCACATAACTGATCATGCACTGATCACGTGGCTGATCATGCACTGATCACGTGACTGATCATGCACTGATCACGTGACTGATCATGCACTGATCACGTGGCTATCATGCACTGATCACGTGGCTGATCGCACTGATCACAGCTACCATGCTGATCACGTGACTGATCATGCACTGATCACGTAATTGATCATGCACTGATCACGTGGCTGATCATGCACTGATCACGTGACTGATCATGCACTGATCACGTGACTGATCATGCACTGATCACGTGGCTATCATGCACTGATCACGTGGCTGATCATGCACTGATCATGCCTGATCATGCACAGATCACATCACTGATCATGCACTGATCACGTGACTGATCATGCACTGATCACGTGGCTATCATGCACTATCACGTGGCTGATCATGCAATGATCACGTAGCTACCATGTACTGGTCACGTGACTGATCATGCACTGATCACGTGACTGATCATGCACTGATCACGTGGCTATCATGCACTGATCACGTGGCTGATCATGCACTGATCACCTGACTGATCATGCACTGATCACGTGACTAATCATGCACTGATCACGTAGCAGTCATGCACTGATCACGTGGCTGATCATGCACTGATCACATGGCTGTCATGCACTGTGCAATGATCGTGGCTATCATGCACTGATCACGTGGCTGATCATGCACTGATCACGTCTATATCATGCACTGATCACATGACTGCCCATGCACTGATCACGTGGATGATCATGCACTGATCACGTGACAGATCATGCACTGATCACGTGGCTGATCATACGTGATCACGTGACTGATCATGCACTGATCACGTGGCTGATCATGCACTGATCACGTGGCTATCATGCACTGATCACGTGGCTGATCATACTGTTCACGTGTCTGATCATGCACTGATCACGTGGCTGATCATACACTGCTCACGTAACTGATCATGCACTGATCACGTGGCTATCATGCACTGATCACGTGGCTGAACATGCACTGTTCACGTGGCTGATCACACACCTGTCACGTGACATATCATGCACTGATCACGTGGCACTCATGCACTGATCACGTGGCTGATCATACTCTGCTCACGTAACTCATGCACACATCACGTGGCTATCATGCACTGCTCACGTGGCTCGTCATGGAATGATCACGTAGCAACCATATACTGGTACGTGACTGATCATGCAAAGATCGTAAATGATCATGCACTGTTCACGTGACTGATCATGTACTGATCACGTGACTGATCATGCACTGATCACGTGGCTATCATGCACTGCTCACGTGGCTGATCATGCATGATCACGTAGCAACCATGTACTGGTCACGTGACTGATCATGCACTGATCACGTAATTGATCCTGCACTGATCACGTGGCTCATCATGCACTGATCACGTGGCTGATCACACATGTATCACGTGACTGATCATGCACTGATCACGTGGCTCTCATGCACTGATCACGTGGCTGTCATGCACTGATCACGTGGATATCATGCACTGATCACGTGGCTGATCACACACGTATCATGACTGATCATGCACTGATCACGTGGCTATCATGCACTGATCACGTGGCTATCATGCACTGATCACGTGGCTGATCATGCACTGATCACGTAGCTACCATGTACTGGTCACGTGACTGATCATGCACTGATCACGTAATTGATCATGCACTGATCATGTGGCTGATCATGCACTGATCACGTGGCTGATCATGCACTGATCACATAACTGATCATGCACTGATCACGTGACTGATCATGCACTGATCACGTGGCTATCATGCACTGATCATGGCTGGACATGCACTGATCACGTGCCTGATCATGCACTGATCACGTGGCTGATCATGCACTGATCACGTGACTGATCATGCACTGATCACGTGTCTGATCATGCACTGATCACGTGGCTATCATGCACTCCACGTGGCTGATCATGCCATGATCACGCAGCTACCATGTACTGGTCACATGACTGATCATGCACTGATCACGTGACTGATCATGCAGTGATCACGTGGCTATCATGCACTACTCACGTGGCTGATCATGCAATGATCATGTAGCTACCATGTACTGGTCACGTGAATGATCATACACCCATCAGGTGACTGATCATGCACTGATCACGTGGCTATCATGCACTGATCACGAGACTGATCATGCACTGTTCACGTCTATATCATGCACTGATCACATGACTGCCCGTGCACTGATCACGTGGATGATCATACACTAATCTTGTGACAGATCATGCACTGATCACGTGGCTGATCATGCACTGATACCGTGACTGAGCATGGACTGATCACATGACTATCATGTAGTGATCACGTGACTTAATGGCGCTGATCATGTGACTGATCATGCGCTGATCATGTTTGCTATCATACACTGATCATGTGCCTCTGGAGGCAATAAACAAAGAGCTGAGTAGGCACGAATCAAACAGTCAGCAGGCAATAATCATGGAACTCAGGTGTGAGGAATCATGCTGCTCAGCTGGCAATAATCAAGCAGCTGAGCAGGCAGGAATTACGCAGCACAGCTGGCAATTGTCAAGCAGATGACAGGCAGGAATCGTGCAGCTCAGCTGGCAATTGTCAAGCAGATGAGCAGACAGTAATCACGCAGCTCAGCAGGCCCAGATCACGTGACTGAGCATGCACTGTTCACGTGGCTGATCATACACTGATCACGTGATGATCATGCACTGATCACTTGGATATCATGCACTGATCACGTGGCTGATCATACACTGTTCACGTGTCTGACCATGCACTGATCACGTGGCTGATCATACACTGCTCACGTAACTGATCATGCACTGATCACGTGGCTATCATGCACTGATCACGTGGCTGAACATGCACTGTTCACGTGGCTGATCACACACCTGTCACGTGACATATCATGCACTGATCACGTGGCACTCATGCACTGATCACGTGGCTGATCATACTCTGCTCACGTAACTCATGCACACATCACGTGGCTATCATGCACTGCTCACGTGGCTCGTCATGGAATGATCACGTAGCAACCATATACTGGTAACGTGACTGATCATGCAAAGATCACGTAAATGATCATGCACTGTTCACGTGACTGATCATGTACTGATCACGTGACTGATCATGCACTGATCACGTGGCTATCATGCTCTGCTCACGTGGCTGATCATGCAGCGATCACGTAGCAACCATGTACTGGTCACGTGACTGATCATGCACTGATCACGTAATTGATCATGCACTGATCACGTGGCTGATCATGCACTGATCACGTGGCTGATCATACACTGATCACGTGACTGATCATGCACTGATCACGTGGCTATCATGCACTGATCACGTGGCTGATCATGCACTGATCACGTGGCTGATCACACTGTCACGTGACTGATCATGCACTGATCACGTGGCATCATGCACTGATCACGTGGCTGATCATGCACTGATCACGTAACTCATGCATGCATGTGGCTATCATGCACTGATCACGTGGCTGATCATGCACTGATCACTGTGGATATCATGCACTGATCACGTGGCTGATCACAGCGTATCACATGACTGATCATGCACTGATCACGTGGCTATCATGCACTGATCACGTGGCTATCATGCACTGATCACGTGGCTGATCATGCAATGATCACATAGCTGCATGTACTGGTCACGTGACTGATCATGCACTGATCATGTAATTGATCATGCACTGATCACGTGGCTCATCATGCACTGATCACGTGGCTGATCACACATGTATCACGTGACTGATCATGCACTGATCACGTGGCTCTCATGCACTGATCACGAGACTGATCATGCACTGTTCACGTCTATATCATGCACTGATCACATGACTGCCCGTGCACTGATCACGTGGATGATCATACACTAATCTTGTGACAGATCATGCACTGATCACGTGGCTGATCATGCACTGATACCGTGACTGAGCATGGACTGATCACATGACTATCATGTAGTGATCACGTGACTTAATGGCGCTGATCATGTGACTGATCATGCGCTGATCATGTTTGCTATCATACACTGATCATGTGCCTCTGGAGGCAATAAACAAAGAGCTGAGTAGGCACGAATCAAACAGTCAGCAGGCAATAATCATGGAACTCAGGTGTGAGGAATCATGCTGCTCAGCTGGCAATAATCAAGCAGCTGAGCAGGCAGGAATTACGCAGCACAGCTGGCAATTGTCAAGCAGATGACAGGCAGGAATCGTGCAGCTCAGCTGGCAATTGTCAAGCAGATGAGCAGACAGTAATCACGCTCAGCAGGCCCAGATCACGTGACTGAGCATGCACTGTTCACGTGGCTGATCATACACTGATCACGTGATGATCATGCACTGATCACTTGGATATCATGCACTGATCACGTGGCTGATCATACACTGTTCACGTGTCTGACCATGCACTGATCAAGTGGCTGATCATACACTGATCACGTAACTGATCATGCACTGATCACGTAATTGATCATGCACTGATCACGTGGCTGATCATGCACTGATCACGTGGCTATCATGCACTGATCACGTGGCTATCATGCACTGATCACGTGGCTGATCATGCACTGATCACGTGGCTGATCATGCACTGATCACGTGGCTGATCATGCACTGATCACGTGACTGATCATGCACTGATCACGTGGCTGATCATGCACTGATCACGTGGCTGATCATGCACTGATCACGTGACTGATCATGCACTGATCACGTGACTGATCATGCACTGATCACGTAATTGATCATGCACTGATCACGTGGCTGATCATGCACTGATCACGTGACTGATCATGCACTGATCACGTGACTGATCATGCACTGATCACGTGACTATCATGCACTGATCGCGTGGCTGATCATGCACTGATCATGTGGCTACCATCATGTACTGTCACGTGACTGATCATGCACTGATCACGTGGCTGATCATGCACTGATCACGTGGACTGATCATGCACTGATCACGTGGCTGATCATGCACTGATCACGTGGCTGATCATGCACTGATCACATGTGGCTATCATGCACTGATCACGTGGCTGATCATGCACTGATCGCGTGGCTATCATGCACTGATCACGTGGCTGATCATGCACTGATCACGTGACTGATCATGCACTGATCACGGTGACTGATCATGCACTGATCACGTGGCTATCATGCACTGATCACGTGGCTGATCATGCACTGATCACGTGGCTGATCATGCACTGATCACCTGCCTGATCATGCACTGATCACGTGACAAATCATGCACTGATCACATAGCCTCATGAACTGATCACCTTGCTGATCATGCACTGATCACGTGGCTGATCATGCACTGATACGTGACTGAGCATGGACTGATCACATGACTATCATGTAGTGATCACGTGACTTAATGGCTCTGATCATGTGACTGATCATGCGCTGATCATGTTTGCTATCATACACTGATCATGTGCCTCTGGAGGCAATAAACAAAGAGCTGAGTAGGCACGAATCAAACAGTCAGCAGGCAATAATCATGGAACTCAGGTGTGAGGAATCATGCTGCTCAGCTGGCAATAATCAAGCAGCTGAGCAGGCAGGAATTCGCAGCACAGCTGGCAATTGTCAAGCAGATGACAGGCAGGAATCGTGCAGCTCAGCTGGCAATTGTCAAGCAGATGAGCAGACAGTAATCACGCAGCTCAGCAGGCCCAGATCACGTGACTGAGCATGCACTGTTCACGTGGCTGATCATGCACTGATCACGTGATGATCATGCACTGATCACGTGACTGATCATGCACTGATCACGTGGCTGATCATACACTGTTCGCGTGTCTGACCATGCACTGATCACGTGGCTGATCATACACTGCTCATAACTGATCATGCACTGATCACGTGGCTATCATGCACTGATCACGTGGCTGATCATGCACTGATCACGTGGCTACCATACTGGTCACGTGACTGATCATGCACTGATCACGTGGCTGATCATGCACTGATCACGTGACTGATCATGCACTGATCACGTGACTGATCATGCACTGATCACGTGGCTATCATGCACTGATCACGTGGCTGATCATGCACTGATCAAGCTACCATGTACTGGTCACGTGACTGATCATGCACTGATCACGTAACTGATCATGCACTGATCACGTGGCTGATCATGCACTGATCACGTGACTGATCATGCACTGATCACGTGACTGATCATGCACTGATCGCGTGGCTATCATGCACTGATCACGTGGCTGATCATGCACTGATCACGTAGCAACCATGTACTGGTCACGTGACTGATCATGCACTGATCACGTAATTGATCATGCACTGATCGCGTGGCTGATCATGCACTGATCGCGTGGCTGATCATGCACTGGTCGCGTGACTGATCATGCACTGATCACGTGGCTATCATGCACTGATCACGTGGCTGATCATGCACTGATCACGTGCCTGATCATGCACTGATCACGTGACTGATCATGCACTGATCACGTGACTGATCATGCACTGATCACGTGGCTATCATGCACTGATCACGTGGCTGATCATGCACTGATCATGTAGCTACCATGTACTGTCACGTGACTGATCATGCACTGATCACGTGACTGATCATGCACTGATCACGTGGCTATCATGCACTGATCACGTGGCTGATCATGCATACTGATCACGTGCCTGATCATGCACTGATCACGTGACTAATCATGCACTGATCACGTAGCAGTCATGCACTGATCACGTGGCTGATCATGCACTGATCGCGTGGCTATCATGCACTGATCACGTGGCTATCATGCACTGATCACGTGGCTGATCATGCACTGATCACGTCTATATCATGCACTGATCACATGACTGCCCATGCACTGATCACGTGGCTGATCATGCACTGATCACGTGACTGATCATGCACTGATCACGTGGCTGATCACACTATCACGTGACTGATCATGCACTGATCACGTGGCTGATCATGCACTGATCACGTGGCTATCATGCACTGATCACGTGGCTGATCATGCACTGATCACGTGGCTGATCATGCACTGATCACGTGGCTGATCATACTGATCACGTAACTGATCATGCACTGATCACGTGACTATCATGCACTGATCACGTGGCTGATCATGCACTGTTCGCGTGGCTGATCACACACCTGTCACGTGACTATCATGCACTGATCACGTGGCACTCATGCACTGATCACGTGGCTGATCATGCACTGATCACGTAACTCATGCATCACGTGGCTATCATGCACTGCTCACGTGGCTGTCATGCAATGATCACGTAACCATATACTGGTCACGTGACTGATCATGCACTGATCACGTAAATGATCATGCACTGTTCACGTGACTGATCATGTACTGATCGCGTGACTGATCATGCACTGATCACGTGGCTATCATGCACTGCTCACGTGGCTGATCATGCACTGATCACGTGCAACCATGTACTGGTCACGTGACTGATCATGCACTGATCACGTAATTGATCATGCACTGATCACGTGGCTGATCATGCACTGATCACGTGGCTGATCACACATCAGTGACTGATCATGCACTGATCCCGTGGCTCTCATGCACTGATCACGTGGCTGTCATGCACTGATCACGTGGATATCATGCACTGATCACGTGGCTGATCACACACGTATCACATGACTGATCATGCACTGATCATGGCTATCATGCACTGATCACGTGGCTATCATGCACTGATCATGTGGCTGATCAGGCAATGATCGCGTGCTACTATGTACTGGTCACGTGACTGATCATGCACTGATCGCGTAATTGATCATGCACTGATCATGTGGCTGATCATGCACTGATCACGTGGCTGATCATGCACTGATCACGCAACTGATCATGCACTGATCACGTGACTGATCATGCACTGATCGCGTGGCTATCATGCACTGATCATGGCTGGACATACACTGATCCGTGCCTGGTCATGCACTGATCGCGTGGCTGATCATGCACTGATCACGTGACTGATCATGCACTGATCACGTGTCTGATCATGCACTGATCACGTGGCTATCATGCACTGCTCACGTGGCTGATCATGCCATGATCACGCGGCTACCATGTACTGGTCACATGACTGATCATGCACTGATCACGTGACTGATCATGCAGTGATCGCGTGGCTATCATGAACTACTCACGTGGCTGATCATGCAATGATCATATAGCTACCATGTACAGGTCACGTGAATGATCATACACCCATCAGGTGACTGATCATGCACTGATCACGTAGCTATCATGCACTGATCACGAGACTGATCATGCACTGTTCGCGTCTATATCATGCACTGATCACATGACTGCCCGTGCACTGATCACGTGGATGATCATACACTAATCTTGTGACAGATCATGCACTGATCACGTGGCTGATCATGCACTGATACCGTGACTGAGCATGGACTGATCACATGACTATCATGTAGTGATCACGTGACTTAATGGCGCTGATCATGTGACTGATCATGCGTTGATCATGTTTGCTATCATACACTGATCATGTGCCTCTGGAGGCAATAAACAAAGAGCTGAGTAGGCACGAATCAAACAGTCAGCAGGCAATAATCATGGAACTCAGGTGTGAGGAATCATGCTTCTCAGCTGGCAATAATCAAGCAGCTGAGCAGGCAGGAATTACGCAGCACAGCTGGCAATTGTCAAGCAGATGACGGGCAGGAATCGTACAGCTCAGCTGGCAAGTGTCAAGCAGATGAGCAGACAGTAATCACGCAGCTCAGCAGGCCCAGATCACGTGACTGAGCATGCACTGTTCACGTGGCTGATCATACACTGATCGCGTGATGATCATGCACTGATCGCTTGGATATCATGCACTGATCACGTGGCTGATCATACACTGTTCGTGTCTGACCATGCACTGATCACGTGGCTGATCATACACTGCTCACGTAACTGATCATGCACTGATCACGTGGCTATCATGCACTGATCACGTGGCTGAACATGCACTGTTCACGTGGCTGATCACACTGTCACGTGACATATCATGCACTGATCACGTGGCGCTCATGCACTGATCACGTGGCTGATCATACTCTGCTCACGTAACTCATGCACACATCACGTGGCTCTCATGCACTGCTCACGTGGTTCGTCATGGAATGATCATGTAACCATATACTGTACCGTGACTGATCATGCAAAGATCACGTAAATGATCATGCACTGTTCACGTGACTGATCATGTACTGATCACGTGACTGATCATGCACTGACCGCGTGGCTATCATGCTCTGCTCACGTGGCTGATCATGCAACGATCACATGCAACCATGTACTGGTCACGTGACTGATCATGCACTGATCACGTAATTGATCCTGCACTGATCACGTGGCTCATCATGCACTGATCACGTGGCTGATCACACATGTATCACGTGACTGATCATGCACTGATCACGTGGCTCTCATGCACTGATCACGTGGCTGTCATGCACTGATCACGTGGATATCATGCACTGATCGCGTGGCTGATCACACACGTATCACATGACTGATCATGCACTGATCACGTGGCTATCATGCACTGATCACGTGGCTATCATGCACTGATCATGTGGCTGATCAGGCAATGATCACGTGGCTACCATGTACTGGTCACGTGACTGATCATGCACTGATCGCGTAATTGATCATGCACTGATCATGTGGCTGATCATGCACTGATCACGTGGCTGATCATGCACTGATCACGTAACTGATCATGCACTGATCACGTGACTGATCATGCACTGATCACGTGGCTATCATGCACTGATCACTGGCTGGACATACACTGATCACGTGCCTGGTCATGCACTGATCGCGTGGCTGATCATGCACTGATCACGTGACTGATCATGCACTGATCTCGTGACTGATCATGCACTGATCACGTGGCTATCATGCACTGCTCACGTGGCTGATCATGCCATGATCACGTGCTTCCATGTACTGGTCACGTGACTGATCATGCACTGATCACGTGACTGATCATGCAGTGATCACGTGGCTATCATGCACTACTCGCGTGGCTGATCATGCAATGATCATGTAGCTACCATGTACTGGTCACGTGAATGATCATGCACCCATCAGGTGACTGATCATGCACTGATCGCGTGGCTATCATGCACTGATCACGAGACTGATCATGCACTGTTCACGTCTATATCATGCACTGATCACATGACTGCCCGTGCACTGATCACGTGGATGATCATACACTGATCTTGTGACAGATCATGCACTGATCACGTGGCTGATCATGCACTGATACCGTGACTGAGCATGGACTGATCACATGACTATGTACTGATCACGTGACTTAATGGCGCTGATCATGTGACTGATCATGCGCTGATCATGTTTGCTATCATACACTGATCATGTGCCTCTGGAGGCAATAAACAAAGAGCTGAGTAGGCACGAATCAAACAGTCAGCAGGCAATAATCATGGAACTCAGGTGTGAGGAATCATGCTGCTCAGCTGGCAATAATCAAGCAGCTGAGCAAGCAGGAATTACGCAGCACAGCTGGCAATTGTCAAGCAGATGACAGGCAGGAATCGTGCAGCTCAGCTGGCAATTGTCAAGCAGATGAGCAGACAGTAATCACGCAGCTCAGCAGGCCCAGATCACGTGACTGAGCATGCACTGTTCACGTGGCTGATCACACACTGATCACGTGATGATCATGCACTGATCGCTTGGATATCATGCACTGATCACGTGGCTGATCATGCACTGTTCACGTGTCTGATCATGCACTGATCACGTGGCTGATCATGCACTGCTCACGTAACTGATCATGCACTGATCACGTAGCTATCATGCACTGATCACGTGGCTGAACATGCACTGTTCACGTGGCTGATCACACACCTGTCACGTGACATATCATGCACTGATCGTGGCACTCATGCACTGATCACGTGGCTGATCATACTCTGCTCACGTAACTGATCATGCACTGATCACGTGGCTGATCATGCACTGATCACGTGGCTGATCATACACTGATCACGTGACTATCATGCACTGATCACGTGGCACTCATGCACTGATCGCGTGGCTGATCATGCACTGATCACGTGGCTGATCATGCACTGATCACGTGGCTATCATGCACTGATCACGTGGCTGAACATGCACTGTTCACGTGGCTGATCATGCACTGATCACGTGACAATCATGCACTGATCACGTGGCACTCATGCACTGATCACGTGGCTGATCATGCACTGATCACGTAGCTCATGCACACATCACGTGGCTATCATGCACTGCTCACGTGGCTCGTCATGCACTGATCACGTGGCTAACCATATACTGGTAGCGTGACTGATCATGCACTGATCACGTAAATGATCATGCACTGCACGTGACTGATCATGCACTGATCACGTGGCTGATCATGCACTGATCACGTGGCTATCATGCTCTGATCACGTGGCTGATCATGCAGCGATCACGTAGCAGCCATGTACTGATCACGTGACTGATCATGCACTGATCACGTAATTGATCCTGCACTGATCACGTGGCTGATCATGCACTGATCACGTGGCTGATCACGCATGTATCACGTGACTGATCATGCACTGATCACGTGGCTCTCATGCACTGATCACGTGGCTGTCATGCACTGATCACGTGGCTATCATGCACTGATCACGTGGCTGATCACACACGTATCACGTGACTGATCATGCACTGATCACGTGGCTGATCATGCACTGATCACGTGGCTATCATGCACTGATCACGTGGCTATCATGCACTGATCACGTGGCTGATCATGCTGACTGATCCGCGTGCTTCTACCATGCTAGTCACGTGACTGATCATGCACTGATCACGTGGCTGATCATGCACTGATCACGTGGCTGATCATGCACTGATCACATGGCTGATCATGCACTGATCCGTGCTGATCATGCACTGATCACGTGACTGATCATGCACTGATCACGTGGCTGATCATGCACTGATCACGTGGCTGACTCATCACACTGATCACGTGGCTGATCATGCACTGATCATGGCTATCATGCACTGATCACGTGGCTGATCATGCATGATCACGTAGCTGACCATGTACCTGGTCACATGACTGATCATGCACTGATCCGTTGACTGATCATGCACTGATCACGTGGCTATCATGCACTTCTCACGTGGCTGATCATGCAATGATCATGTAGCTACCATGTACAGGTCACGTGAATGATCATACACTGATCAGGTGACGATCATGCACTGATCACGTGGCTATCATGCACTGATCACGAGCTGATCAGCACTGTTCACGTCTATATCATGCACTGATCACATGACTGCCGTGCACCAGTCACGTGGCTGATCATACACTAATCTTGTGACAGATCATGCACTGATCACGTGGCTGATCATGCACTGATCACCGTGACTGAGCATGGACTGATCATGACTATCATGTAGTGATCACGTGACTTAATGGCGCTGATCATGTGACTGATCATGCACTGATCATGTTTGCTATCACTGATCAC